>NW_026067914.1:2435003-2529393 GCF_014885135.2 Alexandromys fortis | reverse complement strand
AGAGAGGGAGAGAGAGGAGAGAGAGAGATAGAGAGAGAGAGAGAGAGAGAGAGAGAGAAAGACAGCCCTTGAAGCCTTGAAGGTACACTCACATGATCCCCGGGCAGTTCTGCCCAGCCATTTTCCTTCCGGGTTGTCTGTGATGCGAATTATTTCAATGTCCTCCCCTTGCTTGAAGCTCAGTTCATTCTTTCCTCCTTTGACATCACAACAAGCTTTTGCATGATGGATGACTTGAATGGGGCCTGTTAGCTACAAGATGACAGAAAAGCATAACAGAAAACCACTAAGGAATACAATTTTGAAAGACAATAATCCCACAACTGTCATTCCTGGTGAAAGAGTCAAGGGGAAATCACAGAGGTACAGCGAGACCAGCAAAGAACAGGAGAACATGTATCTGTGGATCATGAGAGAGTGGCAGGGATCTGATGAACGTAAGCACCCTGGAGAAAACATCTAATCAAAGGGCACCATGTATGTACTCATGTGCACTAGCCCACCCTTTCTTACATCCGTCCATCTGTCCTTTCCTTCCTCCAGTACTTTCATTTACTGAATATAAATCTGTAGTAAATACTATCTGCTACAAATAAGGTAGCATTTTAGAAATAGCTTCAAAAATAGTAAACAAATACTAGGCAACGTTTTTTTGCAACTAATATTCTGGGTAGCATGGTGGCTTATTAATAGCAGTATTATATGTCTTAAGCATGAGTCCCTAGTCGTGAACTTTCTATTGCTAAACTGATATCTTCAATAAGTTGTCTTTCATCTTTTGATAAAAAAATATGGATTGTGATATTTTGGGGGAGAAACTATTTTGTTGAGTCTATGCTATCAATTGTGTGACATATTAATTATGTCCCATCAAAAACATTTTTAAAGCATAGGTGGATAGCCAACTACCATATCAGTTATGGAATTTATTAGTAAAAGCAGACCCAAGTAAAAAAGGTTTTAGGCTGAGCTGGATTTATTCCAGTTGGCCTCTGTTTGTGAACAATCTGTAATTTGGATATTTGAATTACAGATCTTCTGCAGCTGCACTGGACTGGAATCCATACAGTGTTCAGAATGTGAATTGGTTACTTGCTGGCATTTTCTTGCTGCATCAGTGAAATACATATCATCTCGTCAGTTTTTGAGCAGACTTTCTTAATTATCTTGAATTTGTTTTAGTAGTCAATAAACATGGACTCAACAAAAAGAAAGGAAAAGAAAAATCTAAGTTGAATTATGATGTGCTATAATTCTGATGGACCTCACACTTCACAAACCCCAGTGTCTATCAGCACCTGGGTGGGATATAGCTTATAAGGTCCCAGACTTGACAGCGCTTTTGTTCCTACCTGTTGATATGACTTCTCCATTCTGTTTTAGTGATTAGCAATATTATTTGAATGAATATGTGAAACACTGTATTACTTATTTTTCCAAATTAATCTCAAATCCTTGAAAACTATGAACAATGTTGCATGAAAAGTACAATATATAAATATATATATATGAATTAAATTAATTTTTACTTGAATAATATACATCCTGGTAGTCACGCATTCTGCATGAGTAAAATATTTTAGTTTTCACATTGCAATCATAACTTTACTTGTACGTAAAAAAGCTTTTTTTTTCCCTCAAAAACTGTGAAAACTCATAGTAGATATAGTGGCTTTTATATAATATTTCATTCAGTCCCATAACAAACTATAGAAAAATGTCACTTATTTTCACTCTAAAGACTAAGAATCTGAACCTCGGAAGAGATAAGTAGTAAGTCCAAGAGCACAGAGCTTGTATGTGCAGCTGGGATTGGAATCCACATTGATCCAAATGACTCCAACTTGGATGTTTTCCTTGCATCATGCGGTTGAACTTTTGTTTTAACATAACAAACGTACTGGGAAGTTAGGCATGAGTCATATTTTGTAATTCCATCCATTAAATCCTCTAGTAAAATAAATATTTAAAGAAGTAACTATTTAAATAAAATGATATGAATTTCTTTAAAAGTGAAAGACTAGTTTTGTAATTCAGATCATCACTCCAAATATTTCAGAGGCAGGCACCAGAACACACCAGATGGGTTATGCCATCAAACGTGGTATTTCGAAGAAAGTTTAATCATGCATGAAGCACAGTGGTGGTGGCAAAAGAGGTGACAAAATTACCAGAGATCAGAGAAGAAAGAGGCTGGAAATTTAGGCATTTAAAGCGGCATGAGAGACAGCAGCTTTTAGAAATCACTAAGAGATTAGAAGCGTATGGTTCAGATTCAGATGCGGGCATCTCTAGTAGCTCCAAGGAAATGTAGTTCATCCAGGAACACTGTGTTCGTTGCTCTACTATGTGATGTGCCATTGGGACATCTATGTGTGTGGTTCCAGATGCATGGCACACAGTAATGAGGTATTCGTCTCCTCAATCAACATAAAATCCCTGGGTACCTGCCAATAATAAATTACTTAAATTTCATTTGGATTTTTTTGTCCTGTTTCATTTTTGAGGGTAGAGATAAGGCGGTGTATCGAACAAAAAGCATTGTTTCAAAACAATGATTAAAAAACTCTCTATCTTGGTAAATTCTCTTCTAATGTTACAAAAAAGTTTCAAAATGATGCCATCGCACTCCTCTTCAGCAAGTGAGCTCTTACCTTAAATTTCTTCCTTAGTTCTTGTTCTTTCTTCTCTTTTTCTTTCTGTTCCTTCCGTTCTAGCTCTAACCTCTTCTTTTCCTCCTTTTCCCGTTTCTTGTCTCGTTCTTTGGACGATTCTCTGTGAATAGAAATGGCTAAGTTGTGGCTGCAATGAGCAGGGGTCTGTAGGTCAGGAACCGCTACACAGAGAGGTGTCTACCCACTAGGGAAGAACGTCTCTAAAGAGGAGGTGGGGGTAACAAGCTAAAGATGTAATTATTCCGGGTGTGTGAGATGCTGTGTACAGCCAGCAGGAAGCTCTCAGTCACAAATACATTCGCTGGCAGCCCCAGCTCCCCCCCCCCCCCAATGTGTACCATAGGGAAGGCACTAATCAGGAAGCTCCATTCCCATCCTCATGGCCTGTTGACCTCTCTCACTCTCGCTTCCGTGGGCATGCATGAGCATGTGTTCACAAGCACTCGTATTAATTTTGATGTAGCGATTAGTTAGAACTGGTTGAATAATTAGGTAGAGAAAATTAAGACACCTGAGCTCAACATTTGATTGAATAAGATAACTCCTATTTTCACACAATTTCCAAGGAACTTCTCAGTCTCTTTTGAACTCTGTTGTGGAGTCATGGAGTCATTTCTCATATCTATCCAGCGGATTAGAACGTGGGCATCTGGATGCTAACGGCAGCCCACAGTACCTCTGTGTCTGAAGAAGGTACAATACACAATGAATCCATTTCCTCAGGATACTGAGAGGGGGAAATACAAATTCTTGAGCCTAGTCCCTGACTGTCTCTTGAGTAGCTTGCAGGCCTCACGTGACAGTTTGTCGCCAGAGTCCTATGTAGCATGGAGAGGTAAACCAATTTTAGTCCTTCATAGTGAAATAAGGGATGCCATTACATGTGGGATAATGCTTTGTACACTGTAAAGATTTGTCACCCATATTTGTTTAATAAAACACTAATTGGCCAGTAGTCAAGCAGGAAGTATAGACAGGGCAACCAGACTAAGAGAATTGTGGGAAGAGGAAAGGCTGAGATGCAGTCACCAGCCAGACAGAGGAGGCAAGATGAAAATACCTTACTGATAAAAGGTGACTAAACATAGATAAGAATTTTGGGTTAATTTAAGTTGTAAGCAGTCATTAGTAATAAGCCTGAGCTAATAGGCCAAACAGTTTATAATCAATATAAGCATCTGTGTGTTTCTTTGGGGCTAAATGGCTGAGGGACCAGGCGAGACAGAAACTTCCATTTGTGATTACAATCCTTTTCTTCTTAGTGCTTTTGCACACCCATGCTCCCTCTTATAAAATGTATTCATCATAGAAGAAAATTCATATGGTAACAAATGCAATGCGTACATGTCTTCGTATGTTTCTCCTTCACTCTCTTGTTCCTGGCAAGAAAAACAGATAATTATTACCTGTGATTATTGCAAAAGATCATACATGCATTTCACTGACAACTTATTTTTAAAATAAATGTTTATGAGTTTATATAATTTGAGGCTAAATTGGCTTATTTGAAAATTTCTTTTTCTTTCTTTTCTTCCTTTCTTCTTTCCTTCTTTCTCTCTTTTTCTTTTTCTCGTTCTCTCTCTCTCTCACTCTCTCTTTTTCAAATTGTGAGATACTTAGGAACAAACAAAGGAGATTTCATTCTCTGTCTTGCTCAGCCATTAGCTGTGCAGTCAGCCAGAACTTCAGCATTACACTACCGTGAGTCAGCATACCGACTGGCATGTAATATTTCAAGGATCCCAATTAAGTAAGGTTAGTAATGGAAAAAATACCATTGATATTTGTAAAACTTTTTATTTGTCTGTTTATAACAATAGAAAGTGAGTCATAATAATTGTCAAATGCTCCAATTTTAGCAATAGAAAAAGAGAAATAAAAAATATCTGACCTCTTCTAGAGTTCCAGGACCTACAGGATTAAAAGAAAATACATTGTAATTAACAAGTACTTCAACATGTGGTCATTAGATAAAATACTTGTATACAGTTCAAAGTATAACAGAACTTACACTTTAAGGCACAAAAAAAAATGTGCCTTAGATACTTGGTAGTTTTAACACTTGTAATTTAATTATAGAATTATTTTATTAATTTTCCCAAGATAATGCCAAAGTCAAAAACATTTATGCTACATTTTACTGCCATATATAAAGCATAGTGCATTTGATGTATGTGCTTGTGTGACGTGCACAAGAGAAAAAAAAATCACAAATTGTCCGTACTTTTTGGTTCATTCTTTCTCTGGGATTTGCTATCATGTATCAAGTCAAGGTGACTAAGTTAAGAAAAAGACTACTCGAGTTTGGTGTAATATACATTCTATCAGATATCAAGACATAATGCTATAGTTAATAAGTCAATAATATTAAGAACAATCATAATAATACACATAGAAGGACAAGAGGATTGGAAAGAGAGTTCAGGGACAGTGCTGGCTAGTTTTATACCAACTTGATCCAGGCTAGAGTTATTTGAGAGGCAGGAACCTCAATTAAAAAAATACCTCCACAAGATCAGGCTGTAGGAAAGCCTGTAGGACATTTTCTTAATAGGTGACTGATGGCGGAGGACCCAGCCCATTGTGGGTGGTACCATTGCTAGACCATGATAGTCATGAGGGTTCTCTAAGAAAGCAGGCTGAATAAGCTGTGGTGAGCTAGCTAGCAAACAGCAGCTCCCAGGCTTCTTCCCTTCCTCCTTGGTTTCCTATCTCCTTTACCACCTTATCCTAGTCCATTCTAAAACAGGTCCTTCCTTTTCCTCCTCTTAAAAATGACACCCGCAAGGTCATTAGCTGCTGTTTTCTGCCTGAAAACAGGTGTGGTCTGGACCTAATCTAGGGTCCAGGAGGAAGCCCCTTCTGTGTGGGGTTCCCCTTCAGTACTTAGGGACAAGGGACTAAATGTGTAACCAGTCATGAGGGGAGAGGCTGAAACCTTATGCTGAGTATTCGCAAAAGAAAACATGTAACATAGTTTTTATATAAATCACACACACACACACAAAAACACATGAGAAGAATATGTGCAAACACACATTAATATTTTAGGATGTTTGCTTATAGTGTGAGAAAGAAGGTAATGAATCATGAGGATTCTAGGGGCATAAATAAAACAAGGGCTCCTATATAGACCAATGATAGTAATTCCATAAATGATTCCATGACATTTGACTAATTCAAACATGCAGCTCAGAATTTTTTGAAAAAAGTTATCCCTTACCATCAGAGTGCATGACACCATCTTGATTTTCTTCACTTATAGTATTTCTGAAAACAAGAAAGAAAAAAGGGTGAGAATAAAGTAGACACTCTTGCTCATTTTACAAATGAAAACATACACAGACATATGCATGTAATAGCAACTGATGAAGAAAGAGGCCCCCAGTCTGAAAGAGAGCAAAGAAGGTTGTTCAGGAAGGTTCAGAGCAAGCGGTAAATGTTGTAACTATAATATAGTCTCAAAAATAAAAAAATGTAAAAAGAAAGTGATTGAATTATTGCTTTCTTATTAATATTTGCTCTGACTTAAAATTCATACATCACTGGAGTAGGTTTCAGTATTGTGTTTATGCTGTTACTGTGGATTTTAAAAGAAAAAAGGAGTACTAAGAAACTCAAGTTCAGCACCATCAATTCTTTTTTTGTTGTTTGTTTTTTTTTTTTTTTTGTTTTTGTTTTTCAAGACAGGGTCTCTCTGTAACAGTTCTGACTGTCCTGTCCTGGAATCCACTTTGTAGACCAGACTGGCCTTGAACCCACTGATATCCACCTGCCTCTGCCTTCCAGTGCTGGGACTAAAGGCGTGTGCCACCCACTGTACACTGGCACAGTCTAGCCACAGTAGACACACTCAATGTGTCCATTGCTTTTGGGGACTA
The DNA here is from genome assembly GCF_014885135.2 of Alexandromys fortis. NCBI lineage: Eukaryota > Metazoa > Chordata > Mammalia > Rodentia > Cricetidae > Alexandromys > Alexandromys fortis. Next base: position 2,522,837 of record NW_026067914.1, on the reverse strand, counting down.
ACAGGCCCATCTGTAGTGAGTTACTCAACACGGGGAGTCTCCCAGCATTTGATTGGTTCTCTGGCACATACACAGGAAGAATTTATTCCTATTCCTGACTTAATCCACCTTCAAAAATAGATGACACCAGCTACACTTCCCCATGTGTCCTTCCTCTCCAGTGCTTACCCAAGCTCTGCTAAAAAAGCACCATTGGTACATGGGACTCACAAGCTCTCGGTATGTAGCCAGCTATGCACCCCATTCCTGTTCTGAGACCAGTGGGTAAATGTGTAGAAAACAGTCAACCGTTCTGACTCTGGGCATTACACGTAACTGGTTTCCAATCTCAGCTCTTCATCTAATGATCTCATTTACTCTTCTTCCTAGCCCACCTTTCTTGAGTCGTCCTTTTTGATACCATTCAAAACCTTGACCACTTTTCCTCAAAAAATGATCTCATCTTCTCTCCTAGGAAATCAGATAACCTTGCATTTTGTTCTACTGATAAAATAGGAGTAACTGAAAAATGATTTCTATTAAGATACAGCCCCTCAGAACACAAACGTATCTATCTGTAGCTGAGCTATGCTTACCTTCAGTCCACCATTTTCTCTACCTATATCCTATTACATCCACCTTCTTAGAAGTTTTGCGTCTTCCACTATCTCCCTTTTCCGCGCGTTGTCATGGTAGTTATATTCTTCTCCTTTCTTTATCCTCACGCCTAAAGATCTCACTCTTGGTTTTCTCCTTCAGTGCAAGTTGCTGCTACCCATAACAACACTTAAGACTTTTTCTTGCTGTTGCCTAACAGTTCCTCAGAGATTGACACATTCTGAAACATTCTATCCCTCAGGAAGGCAAGCCACCACAATCCATTCAGGAAGTCCCTGATAACTGACTAAATTCACCCCCACTCCATCAGGGAAAACATGCCAAGCTGCAAAGAAGACTCTGACATGCTGAGCTGTGAAGAAAACTCTGAGACGAGACCAGCTGCCTGGAAGAAGCAGAAACCAACCTGGGAGAGGTTTACAACGGCTGAGTCCCTTGGGACATTTTTCATCTGTGGAGCTACCTGCAGGCTGTGCAGTGTGCTCGGGTTCCCAGCTTTTGTGAGCTGTCTCCCATGCTGGGGGTAGACTTTGGTCTTTGAATCATTTATGCTCTTGTAAGTAACCCCTCATGCATATTCCTCTAAGTAACTCAGTAAAACACATTGGCTCACCACGTTAAACTTTGGTGGTATTTACAGTTTGGTCTCTCTTGAGTTCCTTATCTAGGGAGAGATATGTGTGTAGTGTCTCCTCAGGAAAAGTTTTGTCCCACAACAATTGCCTGTCCAAATCTTCCACATTACCACAAGATAATCATTTTTCCCACAGCCAGGTATTCACTGGCTCTACTTCTTATCCTTTCCTCTCTTCTTCATTGGTTATTATCTGTCTTGTATTGCCAAGTTCTCTAAAAACTCCCAAAGATCAGGTTCACTAGAATTGCTATATAGCTCTTCACCTTAATGGCCATTTTGCCATTCTTGAATCTCCTTTGTTTACATAGGAAATACCTTCTGACTTACTTGTTGTCCCTCTGGTCACTATCCTACAGTTTCCTTTGTGACTTTATGTTCTTTTAGCTTCCCTTGTAAGTAATGATTTTTTGTCTCTGTTTTGGCTTTCTTCATTTCCTCTTACTCTACATTTGTTGGTGACTGATTCCATAAGTTCTTACAACACCCTGTAATAGCTCAACATGGCTCACGTCCATGGTGAAATCTCTATCTAAGCCAGGTCTCTCTACTGAGTGTCAGAGACATGACTGTACCTCAGTGGTCTCGTACCTTCAGAGGTATAGGAGTCTGGAAACCCCTCTTCCCCTGCTCTGGCTTGGAAGTCCTTCAGCCTGTTGCTGAAGGGAGTGCCTTTCCTGCAGCCTAAGCCTGCTCTCCTGAGTAGTTTTCCTACATCAAGGAACAGCAGCATCACCCATACATCCCATTGAAGCTTCAAGTCATCCGTTGTTTCTTCCTCTTCTTCAGCTCCATAGACACTAATCATCAACATTTGCCAGTTTTCTGTAGTTAGTAGGCCCCCTGAGTCCTTCCTTCAGTCCTTCTCTCTCTCTCTCTCTCTGTCACTTTGTTCATAAAAAACATTCAGTAGGTGTGTTTCTGACTTAAGGAATTTTTTCTTTTAATATAATTTTTTTATCTTAGTTTTTATTCATTTCCTTTCAGTGATGTAAAGATAGGGTACAAAATTGGCTTAAGAAAAATATGCTTGGTATGCTCATATGCCTTGCTGTCTGTCCTGTTTCCCAGAGTCCTATTTCTCCTCTGCTATGGAGAGTCAAATGTTTGTTATAAGCATCTGTTGAAAGGACACTATGCAGCTACAGAGATGGCTCAGCAGTTAAGAGCACCTGCTGCGTTTGCTGAGGAGCCTCCCTTGTTTTCCACACCCTCATGGTGACTTGTAGCAAGCTGTAACTCCAGTTCTGGGGGATCTGAGACCCTATTCTGGCCTCAGTAGACACCTGGTATGCATGTGGTACACATAGTATGTGCAGGCGAAACACTCGCACACATGAACTAAAGGTAAGTCTCAAGAAAAGAATGCACTAGAATCAAGAGACAAGTTTTACCCCAAACCCCAAATCAAACACAATGAAAGAAAGACCTAATGCAATCAAGTCACCTTGTATCCAATTACCAGTCTTCAGGAGAGAATATGAAAACGCATTACAGGGGCAGTCAGAAAACAAAACCCAAACAAGGGTAATCATACTGTCAGCGAACAACTTGATGATCTCAACAAACACACTGCAAGGAATTAAGGAAAACTGAGGTAGTGGGAAAACCTCCATGTTAAAGAAAATTATGAACGTGAATTCCCAAGGAAAACTGTGAGGGCTTAATCAAACTTAAGACACACATGTACAATGTGTTTGAAACTTTTTTTTTTTTGACGAAGTTTCACTATATAACAACTCCAGTGGCCTTGACCTAGTAACCTCCCTGTCGCCAAATCTTCTTGAGTGCTGGGATTAGAGGCCTGGGTCATCATGATGACCCAGTTGATATTTTATACTAACAAGCTCTTTTCCTAGTGAGCAGGGCACAGGGCTTGTGCAATCTGTTCTGTTCTCTCACTGCTTCACTCCTGGAATTCCTCTCCTCCCTCCTCCCCTCTCCCTCCCTGGGACCCCAATCCTCTTTGAAGTAAGCTCTCCCTAGGCAGCTCTCCCTAGAGGCCTTGAACTCTCAGTCCTTCCAAGTGCTGGAATTATAGGTGTGCACCATCACACCTGGGGTCATTTCTGCTTCTCACATTTTCTTTCCTGTTGATACAGGATTCTTTTGCTGGGTACTCTCTGTTTCTCCTCTTTCTCTATGCTTAGCCCATGCTTCCCTTCACTCTGGTTCTTAGAAAGTTTTTGTTTTTGTTTTGTTTTGTTTTTTAAACTGTTAACTCTGTGTGTGTGTGTGTGTGTGTGTGTGTATGTGCCTGAACATGTGAGTGGAGCTCAGAAGACAATGTTCAGGGGCTGGGTCCCTCCTTCCACCTTTTTGTAGATTCCAGGAAATTGAAATTAGGTGGCAGGTTTGTCCTGGTAAACACATTACTGGTCGGGCCAGCTGCACACAGGTATTCTGGGTATTCCGGTTTCTTGTCATCCCCTGCTGTGTCCCCTGACCCCCTTGACAATATCTGGTTGTTCCCCAGCTCTAAGCCTGCTCTTTGTTGCTTCTGACTGTGACAGAGTGGTTATCTCTCTATCAGTGATACTAAGTAATCTTTATCATCAAAATGGATTGTTGCCATTTGTGTAAAAGGATATTAAAACAAGCAAACAAACAACCTACTGGTCTACTTTCTAAACTATCTGGATAGATAATAATTAAATGATAATAACAAAGGGTATTATCCTAGCACATTCATGCAAAGCATTTCTTACCCTAGAGAATGTTATTTGCACACACATACTCAATATTATGCCTCATAAAATTTGATGCCATTTTATATAGGTCTGATCTTATGTCATCTATCGTGTTAAGATAGTAAGTATGAAATAGTGACCACAACAGCAGAGATGGCGGAGAATAAAATGGACAAGGATGAGGGTAAGCAATAGGTGTAAATGTCCTAAGAAGCTCAAGTCCAACTGCCACCAACTGCTCAGTGTTCAAGGCCTAGAGAAAAAAACCACAGATAGGCCAAGAAGAGAACAATGGAACTAGTCACAACCAACAACATAGACCACGGAGCAGAGGGAGGGGCAAAGGAGGAGAAAGAGCAGCAAGCTTATCAGTGGAGCTGGCTTTCACCACAGCTCCTTGTTTTCATGCCACGGTACTGAATGAAGTTCATTTAACAGTAAGCCTGACATGTTGGAAAGCAGTTAGGGTGGGGGGAGCTGTAGCTGAGTGACAGGGTGCTTGTCCAGTGTGTATGAGGCCCTGGTTCAATTCCCAGGTAGGTAAAACCAAGCAAGCAAGCAAGCAAGCAAGCAAGCAAGCAAGCAAGCAAGCAAGCAAACAAACAAAAGCTCCTGGGGTTCTATCTCCTAACATTGAAAGATGTAAGACTGTTGTTTTCTCATCTGGATTCACTCTTCCTAAGTTTAGCTCTTAGCGCTTTATTGCCAGATCCTTTTTTGGAAGGAAGAGGTGATCTCAGCGACACCTGAAACTGCTTTATACCCGCCCTTAACAGGAACGAGCCCCTCACTTCCGGAACACGTCTTTCTGTCCTTAACCTACGAGAAATTTCAAAATTATGACTCACCTAAACCAAAACATTTCCAAATGGAGTTAGGTAAGGCTATCTGGCAGTGGCCTGCCAATGTGCCAAGTTTCAAGTTCTGGAAAGTTCGAAGCCCTGGTAGTTAATTATGAAATTACGCTGGCACATTCTCTCCCTATACTAACTGGACGGACTTCAGGGGAAGGACACTTTGCCCTTTCCTTTTCTAGCCTGAGTCACTTCCCATTCTGGAGGACTTCTCATTACCTCACTTTTCCTGTCTCACTCCTATTTATAACCACGAGATGTGTTTTGTATATAAAAACTCAGCCGCTGCTTCTGTTTTCATCTGAAGGGCTGGTTGCGCGGATAGAATTCTAATTCATTTTAAAACAGTACTAAGAAATGTGCCACAGGGAAAGATTTGAAGATTAATAATGAAAAGCTCAATCTCTTGGTCCATTTCCCTTCTAAGTCTGAGTGACATAGAAGAAAATGCAATGAGCTGTATATAGTCTGACCACTAGGTGGGGAAACAATACAATTTAAAATACACGTAACTTTGTCTTCAACCACGCGATACTGGAAATTATTCATGATTTCTGGTTCCTGTTGACCTTCAGACCTTTCATACTTACAAGGTAAACTGACCTGAATGATATGATTACAAGTCGCTCCTGGGAGGAACTTCAGAAGCAGGTGGGACAGGCCCCACATGGTCAAGGTCCCTCTCTCTCCAGATTCCTCCCTTGACCCCAGCTGGAGATTCTGCTGTGTACCCAGGGAGAACTCTAACTTTGTCAGCCATTCAGCCCATCCTCTCTAGACTGAAGTTGAGGAAGACTCTGTTCCAGGAATTCTCTGTCTACACTCTTTCTCTTCTTTACGGGCTATTTTTTTTATCACCATATAAAAACGTTGCTATTTCCATATAAGTTCATTATCATCCTGCTACATAGCATACCTGAGGTCAACCTAGGTTCTAGTTACATGAGAGCCTGTCTCCAGATACAGAAACAGAAACAAAAATTCCTCCCACGCCAGCCGTTGCCCTACAATGTAAACAGTGTCTGTGTTGGCTTCTTTTCGATACCTGTGTGGGCGCACGCATGTGCGTGCGCAGGCCAGAGGTTGAAGTCAGGCGTCTTCCTCTACCACTTTCCATTTTATCCTTCGAATCAGGGTCTTTCTTACTCAATCCAGAGCCTGCCATATGGTTACACCGGCTGGCCGGTGATCCTTGGGAATCTACCTGTCTCTGCCATCTCCATAACGCCTCCACCCCCTCAGCATTGGTGTTACAGAGGCGCGCTGCCACGCAAACCTTTTCACATGTGTGACGGGGGCCAAACCCAGGTCCTCACGCTTGTGTGGCAGGCGCTTTCCCGCTCGAGCCATCTGTCCTAGTTAGCGGAAACCATCTGCTCGTCACAGCTCAGAATCGTCTGATGTGACCACCTCGATTAAGAAATGGATTAGACCAGGGTGGCCTGTGGGGTGTCCACAGACAATTATCTTGGTTTTTAACTGATGAAGGAGGGCCACGGTGTCTGGTGCTGTCCCTAGGCAGATGGCCCTGTAACCATATCAAAGCACGAGCCCGTGAGCGAGTAAGCCGGGAAGCCATGTTTCTGCACGGTTCCTATCTTCAGGTTCCTATCTTGAGTTCCTGCTCGTCCTTCCTTTCATGATGGAGTGTGACCCGGAAGGATAAGATGAAACAAGCCCTGTCCTCCTCTGCTCTGCTTTTGGTTAGTGTTCTGGTACAGCAACAGAGGCCTCTGCAGCCTCACCTTTCACCCCCTGAAAGCTGCATCGTGCTTGATCCTAACTCCGTCACACCTACCACCCTCCATCGGTCTCTCCCACTGCCTTCAGCAGCATCTGAGGCACTCGCTCACCGGCCCCACTTTTGGTCCCTCAGTCCGCTTACTTTATTCCTCCTTCCTCTTTATCTCCAGGCCAGACCCCGAGTTTTGTCTTTTCTGTTTGTACTCCTTCCTTCTCTCCTTGGCCAACTTTGACCAGCCTTTATCACTTTAAGTGTGAGACAAAGTCCGGTGTCTCTCCTCTCTGTGTCTTTACCAGAACTCTCTTTGAAGCTCTCCATTTTCAACTCTCCAGTTGTCTTCTCGGTGTTCCCCCTTGAGCTTTAAATAATATTCCAGGCTTATCAGAGCCACAACCGCTTTAACAAAGACCTTTTAGATGTATTCATTTTACTTTATATAGATGTTTTACCAGCATGCCTGACTGTTGGAGACCTGGGAAATGAATGTCTGCAAGCCACCACATGGCTGCTGGGAAAGTGAGCCCACTTCCTCTTCCACAAGCAGCAAGCGTTCTTAACTACAGAGCGATCTCCCCACTTCCCAGTCAGAACTTACTTCGTCTCAAACACCTCACCTGCAGCCTCCTTCTGTCATTTGAAGGAATCATAGTCTTTCCAGTTACTAAGACCAAAGGCGTTGGAGCCACACGTGATCCTTAACGTGAGTTTTATAACGAAGTCCAGCTTCTGCTGTCGCTCCCCTGAACAGTTATCCACAGTGCAGACATTTCTTGCCCTCCCTGCCCCGAGAGCAGCCCATCTTGGTTAGAATGCCTCAGTGTCTGGCCTGCATTTCTGCAACATTTAACTGGTTCTGCTGCTACCCTTGCCCATCTACTTTCAGTGACTTTAACAAAAACACAAGTCAAAAAGCTGCTGTGCTCCAGCCCGCAGAGGTCCTCATCTCAGATAGGGTGGTGGTCACAGACGGTCACAATGCATGGAGCCCTCCGTGAGCTGACTCCTCTCCAGTCGCCCCTTCTCTGGCTGTCTCTAGTGTCCTGCTAACTTCCTCCTTAGCCTTTGGGTCTTCGAGGCCTCTATTCCTTCTCTCTCCCCCACAGCGTTCGGCCTCATGCCCATGTTTCCTTGCATCTTTGATACCTCACAGCTCTGTTTAAAGTTATAACCATCTGTGGTCTGGAATCCCCCCCCCCCTCCCGGCCTTCCTAATTCTGCTCTGCTGACCACTGCCCTGTCTTTTACCTGCCCAAATGCTCCTCTTTCTCCAGCCCTTGTATATTATAGAAATATAAAGGCAGGGAGGGGTCTCTGTTTTGCACACGATCTTCCCTGGAGCTCAGTTGAAAGATCCCAGAGGATCTTTCAACTCAAAGATGCACTGAGTGACTATCTTAAAAGCCTAGGAGATCTTGAGAGCGGATTTTGCTTAGGAGGAGAGTGGTTACAGGCCTGCAGAGCAACACTCGGGAAGCATCAGGGAGACATCCATCAGAAGACCTGCGTCTTCTACTTTTCTGCCCCTAGTCCAATCCATACACGTCCCGTAAACCCTTAAGCCTGAACATGAATGTCCATCCTGCTTTCGTTTCCTCTATGTATTTATCTAACTTCCCCTTCTACGGGGGAAATTTTCTAATCTAGATATTTCCTCCTTGCGGGATTTACTGATGGGAACTTTAAAACTGTTGACCCTTTCTCTTTTGGAGGAACAAATTCGTCCTGGATATCCTTAGCTTTCACGCTTTCTCCTGCATGTGACAATTAGCTTCCTGATATTCCAAGCCTAGATTTTCCAGGTAATGTAAAATACCCAAGGCCCTTTTATCTATTTCATTTTTCTTTTAAGCGGATTTTTTAAAAATGAAGTTGGCAGATCATATACGAGTCACCAACTAAGAGGAGTCCCTAATATGGTGGGAATTGAAATGAAGCAAAATGTATGACCGTCAGTGAACTTTGTAAATGACTGAAGGCAACAGTATCCCCTCTAAGAATCCAAGCCCTTGGTCTTCTTGGTGATTCCTTGCAAAGCTGGCATGTTGCCCAGCATCCCACGCTATAGCACTGCCTTTGTTTTTTTTAATTTATTTATTTCTTTATTAATTAATTAAAGATTTCTGTCTCTTCCCCACCGCCGCCTCCCCTTTCCCTCCCCTCCCCCAATCAAGTCCCCCTCCCTAGTCAGCCCAAAGAGCAATCAGGGTTCCCTGCCCTGTGGGAAGTCCAAGGACCACCCACCTCCATCCAGGTCTAGTAAGGTGAGCATCCAAACTGCCTAGGCTCCCACAAAACCAAGAGGTGCAGTAGGATCAAAACCCATTGCCATTGTTCTTGGGGTCTCAGTAGTCCTCATTGTCCGCTATGTTCAGTGAGACCGGTTTTAACCCAGGCTTTTTCAGACTCAGGCCAGCTGACCTTGGTGAGTTCCCGATAGGACATCCCCATTGTCTCAGTGATAGCACTGCCTTTGAAATGCCCTCTTCTTCCCACAGCCTGTTTAAGAGCCTTCTGGTGGATTCTGGGGATGAGATTTTTTTTTTTTTTTTTAAGAGAGTTAACACAGCAGGCTCAGATTTGCCTTGCTTTAGAAAGATGCTACCACGGCTGGCCTGTGACTTATAAACAAGAAGCATTTTCTCTACAACTGTTCGCTGCAGTGGGAGTGGCCCAGTGGATAAAAGTGTTCTGTTGGGTGAGACCTTAGCAACCACGTGATTGATGTGGATGCTTGCTTTCTTTCTAGGTTTCTGGCAGGCCCAAGGAACCAGCGAGACAGCTCCTCTGCTCCCTGTGGAAACCTTACAGTTTCTCCAGCCTCTGGTCAGCTTCTGCTGGAGGCTGCCTGAGACACGCACTGCAATTTCACAGCTATGCTCTCGGTGGGGAAGCCTTGATTAGACAGTGCCACCTGCTGGCTGTCCCTTCCTCTTTTTTTACCGCATTGAATCCCAGTCTCTCATGCTACTGTAAGCTGAGGACTGTGAGTCCTTCTAGTGAGTCATTAGACACACGGGAGGTCTGGAGGCCCTGAAGCAGTGGACAGAGTGTCAGATACCTTTCCACTCCTTAATGTCCTGAATGAATGATGACTGGACTCCAAGCCTTACCAATTTTCAGAAGTCAGGCTTGAGCCATTTGTGAAGATTTCATACTAAAACTATGCCATACTCAGAGGCTTCACTGAAGCTGGTGTCTAGGACAGAGCTATCCATATAGTAAACTTGAGAAGTGTTAGGATTGTGGGTTCACTGTGGAGACACAAGCCTGATATCTCAGGACTTGAGAGGCAGAGGCAGCAGTACATTCATAAGATCAAAGCCACCCTGGGCTACGTAGTGAGTTCTAGGTCAGCCAGGGATGTACAGTGAGGGTTTGTACAGACAAAACAAAACAAAAAAGTAAAAAGTACAATAAAAATAAACACATGGAAAAGAAATTCTGAGATCTAAATTCAATGAGTTAAATTTACCAGAGGGTAAAAAGAAATTAGGAATAAGAAATATGATTTTATATGTGTAGAAAAAATAAGTTTATGAAAATTAAGTATTTAAGAGAACATATATTAGTTACTTTAATTAGTCTAATATTTATTTAGCCTTACTATGATAGTAAGCAGATGTCTTACACTTTGATTTGTTAGGTAGCGGAATCTCCCAGGGTGTTAGAGTCTTCAAGCAGACATCTACAGACTCAAATGCCCAGAAGAGTGTAATATTATATAGACATCCAGAGCAGCCTATGAAGAAGATAAGTCTCACCACGCTGCTCACACATCCTTAGTTACCAACTTTAAACTCTTCTGGAAGCATTATGAAGTGAAAAATAGTCAGGGGTACTCACAATGAGCGGGTTTTCAACATATTGAATCTTCAAGCACTTAAGGAAGATCTCAACGTGATTTTGTTATTATTAACGAATTCTACTATGTGGCTCATGGACAAAGGATCAATCGTATGGTGTGTGTGGGAGGGGACTAAGGTGAAATCAAACTGCACCCTTATAGCAGACTATCACTGTACTGACTGTTGTGTGTCAGCTTGGCACAAGCTGGAATCACTAAGGAAGAGGGAGGTTAATTGAGGAAATTCCTCCGTAAGATCCAGCTGCAGGTATTTTCTTAATTAGTGATCAATGAGGGAGGATCTTATGTAGGTAATACCATCCCTGGGCTGATGGTCCTGGGTCCTATAAGAGAGCAGACTGAACAAGCCATGAGGAGCCAGCCAGTAAGCTTGCCCTCTATGGCCTCTGCATCAGCTCCTGCCTCCGGGTTCCTGCCTTGTGTGAGTTCTCACTGTGTTGGATGATGAACTGTTACGTGGATCTCTGAGTGAAATAAACCCTTTCTCCCCCATGTTGCTTTTGGATATGGTGTTTTATCACAACAGTGGTAACCCTAAGAACAGTTTGGTAGCAGGATAGTGATGGACCTGGACGTGTTGTTTTGAAGGGGATTGTGAAGGACCCTGTAACTTTGGGCTAGGGGAATCATTGAGTGTTTTGTAGGATCTTGGAAGGAAAGAATGCAGAGAGCAGTGCGGAAGATGGAGGCCTGGCTTGTGAGGTTTCAGAGGAAAGCAAAGACTCTACCGAACTTTTTGTGCAAGGAATCTGTAGTTCTGGTTGGCTGGAACTGAAGAATCTGCTGTGTTTAATAAGACACCAGAACTACCAAAGTGAAACCTCTGCTTTGCTGGGATACTCAATGCTGGTCAGCGGCAGCTGAGAAATTTGCAGTGATTAAGAAGAGACCAGCACCGCTGAGGTTTCTGGAAAGTGTTTCCTGAGAGTCAGCACACAGAAGCTGTGCTCCAGATGTGACCAAGGTTGTGTCTTGTGTTGGCGGCTGAACTTGATAGTGGAAGAGCCACGCAGATGGTGCCCGTTTTGGGAGGTGTGAAGGAGTCACAGAGATTAACGGATGCCTGGAACTGCGTGTCAGGGATGGAGTCCCTGAAGCCAGCTCAGGAAAGGCCACTGTTAGGCCATTTGCAGCAAGGAACCCTAGCGGTTACGGAGATGCCAGTGTCAGGAGATGACTCCCAAGGCTAGCAGCAGCAGCTGGAGCCTAGAAGACAAGCTCTGTGTTCTGCAGAGGGCAGAGATGGAGAAGTGACCCAAGCCCCTTGGCCCAGAGATCATGAGTTCACAGACAACTAGACACTGACTTATTTATACTGTCAAAGTTTGGTTTTGCTTTGTTCAGATTGTGACGGTACCCTGGTTCTTCGCTCTTGAAGTAAGAAAGCATGCAACTTAATGTTGACTTTTACAGAAGCCCGCGGTTGAGAGATTTTGAACTTTTAAAAGAGCCCGCCCTTCTCCCTGCCAACTGCACACTAATGTACCACAGAACTCTTAGCGCCCAGTCAGGAATCATTTGGAAATCCCTGGCGACGAAATATTGTAAGATGGTCCTTTACTTACTTCAGGTCAAGGGGAGGCTTAATGTTTCTGGGGGGTAGGCTTGGGACTGGCGGCTGTGTTGGGTGAGACGCTGGCAGTGGTGGCTGACTGCCTGGATGGGACGTTGGCGGTGGTGGCTGGCTGCTTGGATGGGACGTTGGCGGTGGTGGCAGGGCAGTTGTTGAGTAAGGTGTCTGACTTTTGCTGGTACCTAAGGAGCAAAGGATGGTAAATTAAGACAAATCGTCAAAATATAAGAACTTGCCATTCCAAATATGCAGGCATAATCGGGTAGAACATTAGACATATAGCCCTTGTTAAGTGAATGCTTTAAAGTATCCAATATTTTATGTATATTACCTTTTCTGAGCTTTTTTTTATAAACCTTAGTTTTAACACTCTTGACTTTGTGAACAATTCTACATCAACTTTGTACACATTCTTTATGAATTTAGAAATACACTTTATTTTTTTCCATTGGATTTGTATTTTAGACCAAAGAGACCTAGTGTTCAAATCTATTTTCACAGGCAACACACTTGTTTTTGACAAGCTCTTTGAACTTTTAACAAATTATATTTTGTTTGGGCTATGGTTTTTAAACCTGGAAGACTTTTAAATCATCCCACAAGTAAATAATACACATTGTTAAAACTATAAAATGATATTAAGAACATTAAAGTAGGAATTTCCCGTTTTCCCACCACCTAGCAATGTATACTAAATTGTATGCATTTCTGAGCATTTTGAGGCAAATGCATGACACCTCTCAGTTCCAGTATATTGTCTCTGCTCAGTTTTTTTACTATGACCATGTGTCAGCTACGCTGGCCTGGGACTCACAGAGATTCACTTGTCTCTGATTCCCAGCTGCCCGAGTGCTAGGATTAAATGCACACGCTAACACACCCAGCTCTCTGCTGCTTTAAAATTCTGCAACATCACACTCATCCCGGGATTTCTCTTTGCCAGCAAGATGACGATGACTCTGATATTTTAAGATAATGTTCTGTGGGGAGGAGCATGGCACTGAAGTGCATGGGGCTAAATCAATTGTTTCCTGGTTACATTTATAAAATGTAATGATGGTGCTACCTTATAGGGTTCTGTGGATGTTATGGCCCAACATTTGTAAAACACTTAGGATAGTGTCCTGTGGAGAGTAAGTTCAATGTTTTATTTTTCATTTAATAAGTCTTTGTAGAACGCCTACAATATGCCAAGTTCTATTCTATGTACTAGGAATACAGTAGAGATACATCAGACAACAATTTCTTAAGGAATACATAATAAATACATTTAATCTATATAAACTGTCATATAGATTGTGATATGCACAGTGAAAGGTGGGAATACTGGGTAACTGGGGGTGACTGGCATTCCCTCTAACCCTACATGTAATGCCCTGACCTAGGTAGACTGGAATTCGACCATGTAAGTACATGTTTTTTTTTTTTTTTTCCCACAGAAAGCACCAGGCTTCACCCATGATTTTCTGGACTCTTTATTTTGAGAAGGTGATAGATGAAATTTAGGCTTAAGTGTGCCACTTCTCCAACTATCATATTAGGTCTAGCATTGCATCAAAAGAAATATTTTAGTATTTAATCAAATATTTATAGTTATTTTCTTAGTCAAATATTTATACTTATTTCTTAATCCACCAAAACACTCATTCTCTTCATTCATAAATAAATGAAGTTCTCACAGATACCTTTATTACCTAATTCTTCATTTACTTTCTGGCTTGATAGTTTATGCTTTAAGTGTTGGCTCCACCTAGTTTCATTCAATACAGTGTTTGTGTCTCTTCCTGCTTTGTGGTAGCTTTTTCTTTGAGAGGGAAAGAGAATGTCATCTTGAAAAATGTGTTAATTTTACATCAATTAGTGAAATGTTTCCATGTTTATAGTTATGTTTCTTTTAAAATGCTTCATCTATTAAATTCTTCATCTTTGCTTTACATATCATTTGCTTGTTCTCATTAATTTATACAATGTCTTTATTAGGAATATTATTCTAGAGAGATGGCTCAGTGGTTAATAGCGTGTACTGCTCTTGTAGATGACTGAGTCTAGCTCCCAGCACCCACCTTAGGGCAACTCACAGCTAACTGCATCTCCAGGTCCAGGGAATACTCTTCTGAACTCTGTTGCCGCCTGACTTCACACTTGCATTCATGTACATATGCACACACACACACTCACACACCACACACACACACACACATATACACACACACAATTGAAAGTAAAACTAAAAACTTTAAAACAGTGGTAATCTTTTTGTTCCTCACATGAACAGGACTGAATATGATTTTGCTGATTTAACTCTTGCTTCTGTCTGTTCATATTTTTTAAAAATATCTAAAACTGACCTTGACCACAAAACATATCTGAACAACCTTTGACAAGAGCACAGCCTTCTATCAGTTTGAAAGTATGTAAGGGACTGATTCAAACTGATCAATACCGAATGAAGTACTTTCTCTTAACTCATAATCTTATAGAACCATTGTGGTCTATGCTGCCTTGTGTTGACTGACATGATTTCATATGGCCCACGACTATGTTTATTAATTAGCAGTGGCTCTTTCACCAGAACATAAGTATTAGATTATTGGGCAGATGAAAAGATGATTTGCTATTTTAATAGATAAGTGACTTATAGTCAAAGAGAAAAAGCTGCTGTGAAAATTAATAAATAAAACCAACAAATCATATTAATATGATTTATAAATAATATAAAATAAATACGACAAAATTAATAAATAATATTAATAAATGGATAAAATGTTTGTTAGCCATCTGTGACTTATATTTCACAGAAAGATTTCATCAAGCAGGAGCCCTTTTCATATGCAAGTGAACTAAGACCTGGAAGTGAGATGCTGCAGACAAGAGCTGGGCAATGCCAGTCCTCTGAACTGGAAGCACGGGGAGGTCGTACCCAGAACCCTCTAGGCCTCTCTGAAAAAGCATCTCTGGTAGACACTGGCTGTTCTGCTTGCCTATCCTCCACTTGCTGTCTGTTGGTTATAACAGCCAAGGTCATTTTGGAAGGGCACGCTTGCTTTTCCATTGAACTTGGAGCAGAAAGGGTTGAGTTTCAGGTAATGGCATCTTGTGGGGCAGCAGGACGGGGCTTGTCTGAGAGGCCATCAAGACCAAAGGAGGGCAGGACTCAGAGACAGAGAGAAACAGACTGGGTTTGAAATGAAGGCGAGCTTTGGGAGATTGTTAAAAAGGAACTGTAAGACTTAAGGAGGCTCTGACTGTTCCCACTCCTCATCAGATGTTAGCATCTTCCAGGGCACTAGGAAGCAGTGGTGAAATAGTTTGCTTTGCAAAATCTGTGGTCACTTTCAAATACTGCAAAAACTCATTTACATGTATGAAAACTATTCCAAAGCAAAGCATCTTTGTTTTCATGGGGGCAAAGAAACAAGTAGACTTAACTTCAGTATATGTGGCTGACTCTGGTATCTCAATCTTAGAGGCTTTATGAAACATAACAAATATTTGAGATTCTCAAACACTGTTTTCTTGTGTTAGGAAGGGTATAGACATTGAAGTACAATAAAATAAAGAGAGATAGATATAAAAATATACCAGCAGGTAATGTCAGAGTCAAAATTCATTCCTCAGTTTGAGCCAGGGACCCTATTAGGCATTGTCTTATGTCTTATAACAACCTTGGGATATATGCTATCATTTAGTTTCTATCTAGTGTTAAAAACTGTCCAACTTCAGAGCTAGTAAGCAATGAAATGGAGACAAACCAACCACGGTCATTTTCTTTTCTTTTTTTTTTTAAATTTATTTATTTATTAAAGATTTCTGCCTCCTTCCCGCCACTGTCTCCCATTTCCCTCCCCCTCCCCCGGTCAAGTCCCCCTCCCCCGATCAAGTCCGCCTCCCTCATCAGCCCAAAGAGCAATCAGGGTTCCCTGACCTGTGGGAAGTCCAAGGACCACCCACCTCCATCCAGGTCTAGTAAGGTGAGCATCCAAACTGCCTAGGCTCCCCCAAAGCCAGTACGTGCAGTAGGATCAAAAACCCATTGCCATTGTTCTTGAGTTCTCAGTAGTCCTCATTGTCCACTATGTTCAGCGAGTCCGGTTTTATCCCAGGCTTTTTCAGACCCAGGCCAGCTGGCCTTGGTGAGTTCCCGATAGAACATCCCCATTGTCTCAGTGTGTGGGTGCACCCCTCGCGGTCCTGAGTTCCTTGCTCGTGCTCTCTCTCCTTGTGCTCCTGATTTGGACCTTGAGATTTCAGTCCACGGTCATTTTCTTGTGTTTCTGCCCTTCCTGCTATGCTCTCCTGCTTTTCACAGGAATGAAACTGAAAGGGGGTTGGTGTCCTGGAGAGTCAACAAATGTGTGAGTAAGGTCCCTCACAGCCCACCCCTCTCTCATCCGTCTGGCTCGGATGAAGGAGCACACAGCCGGGTCATGAACTGGAGGCTTCAAGGGGAGGTGAGGAGATGCGATGGACATCTTAATGATAAACCTAGCAACCGATGGCAAAAGTAGAGGAGGAATGACTGTGTCTACTCTGAAAAAGATTAAGAGTAACTACAGAATGTTCTAGAACGTGGAAATAGCTTTCAAGCATCTAAGAAGCTAACCACCCTCGTTCCAACTTTTTTTTTTTTTATTCTTTTAATTTCCAAAGTTGAGAAGCGACCTCGCACAGGCCGTCTCCCTCTGCTGTAGCTCACCTGGCTGGCTGGGACACTGGGGCCGTTTTGTCAAAAGGAAATGAGTGGGGAAGGCCTTCCATGAGTCCGGGGGGGTTCAGTGTCATCCGGCCCTGCCCTTAAGGGTGATCTCAGATGATAGCAACGCAGTATATCTTATGTGATGAGATTAAAATGTATAAATAGAAAAACAGAATCTTTCCTGCTAAATTAATTATGCTTACTCCTGGCTCTAATGGTAGAAAATTTTAGAATTTAGTGACTAGGAATTGAAAGTTTAATTCTCTGTAAATCCACCCTCGTGTGTCCAGAAACAGACACCACATTCACGTTCTTGACTTTTAGGCACGCCAAAAGAAATTTTCCTAAGCATCTGTGCATCTCATAGAGAGAATATGTGCTGGAGTCTGGAGACTTGACCTTGTCAGAATGAGCATTTCTCTGCCCTAAGACACAGGGCAGCTTAGTTTGCTCCTGTGGGTTTTCATTTGGTTTTGTATTCTCAGCTGGCAGAGTGCTATGAGAATTTGAAATCTATGAGCACCTGCCCAGCACATAGGTGTGTGATGTTACCTATGGTCTGCCCTGGAGCCTGGATCTGTTATGGCCTATGGCGCAAGCACTTGAGCAACCTTTGACAGTATAAAAATCACACATTGCTTCATTTGCATTTTTATACTTGAGGCTAAGGAGTTTGGCCATGCTTATAAGATGTTCCATCTGTGCGAGCATGAACATCTCTTATAAGCATATATTAATTTATAAAGAAATATAGCATTTTATTGAGATAAGCTGCTCAAAAAGCACACATTCCCTTTTACAAGTTTATTTGATAGAATATAAAACATTATACAGAATATAGGTATGTAAGTAGCCCCTGCTGTGCATCTAAAAGCACTTTGAAAACATTCAGAGAACACCCAGCAGCCTTCAGCCTTGAAACTTCCACACCTTTGAATTAGGGAGTCTGGTTTTACATTATTTTTGCTTTCCTTAACTTCGCACCTTCTGTTCTTATCTTCAAAGGACTTGTAAGCTGTAGTGGATGGGAAATTTTGCAAACCAGGTTAGGTGAACTCGGAACATGGGAACTATATTAGTAAGAAAGCTTTTGATTTGAAAGCAAAGTGCCAAGACACTTAAACAGCCCATCAAGATGGAAAGAAAAGTAATACTGAAACATCAGTGCCACATAGGCAGTCACGGGCAAATTATGGTAGAGGTGAAGAAGGAGGGATCAAAGCTATTCTGTAAAGAAACCAACTCTGCACTCACATCTTCAACGCCTTATCTTATCAGTGACTTTAACATTCAGAGTGTCGTCCAATTATTGCTTTGAATTTATTTTTAATATTCAAATTTTATTTGCGTGTGTGACTGTGCCATCTCACGCATGAGGAAGTCAGAGGATGGTTTGTAAGAGGTTGATCTCCCTTCCACTATGTAAGTAGGTCTCAGGGACCGAACTCGTGTCTTCAGGCTTGAGGGCAAGCGTGTTCTTCCGGATGATCCACCTTGACAGCTTTCCCATTTAATTCTTAGAAAATTCCTTTCCCAACAATAACTTTGTTACCTATTTATATATAACTACAAAGGAAAGGTATTTTTTGCTAGTGATTTTATTTTCAATACATAACATGATTTTCAAATTTTGCAGTAATTTAATAAGAGATTGCTGATTTTTACATCTTGTCCTTTAAAAGGGGATTAGTTAAAAACTAGCCAATGTTAAAAATGTTAAATACTTAAGTACTTTAAAAAGAAAGTCCATATGTAAGATGAGCTCTTTGTTAGATACTTGCAGATTGCAAAGCATTGTTTTCTGCTCTAAGAACATATTTGGGTGGAAAGCAGTAGCTCAGTATCTTTTCTTCTAATGTTAAAAGTTGTTTTAGGGCCAGGGTGATAGCTCAATGTATTTTTGGTGTTTTATACAAGCATAAAGACCTGCATCCAAATCTCCAGTAACCACATAAAAAAATTGAGTGTGATTATGTGCACCTGTAGGAGCAGAGAGGATGCTGGGAATTGCTGTCTGTCGGTTCAGCTCCAGCCAGGTTCAATGAGAGACATCATCTCAAAGGAATAGGGCAGAGAGGGAGAGCACAGGATGTCTGATGCTTTTTAATCTGGGCTTTTTCAGCCTATATCAGTTTGTGGCAGACACCTTTTAAAATAGCTTTTAATAGACGGATAGTAATTTTACACGTGATATTTTGGCACATGTATACATTGTATTAATGACCAACTTAGGATATTTAGGTCACCTCTGATCTCACAAATTTATAATTTATTTTTGTAATAAGGAGACCCTAAATAATCTTCTTTGGTTATTTTGATGTATCAGCCATGGTTTTGCAAACAGTCCCCTTCCATGTAACAGAACATAAGAGCTAACTCTTCTCAGTGTGCCTGTGGCCCCTATCACCATGTGCCCCATCTAGAGCCTCTAGTCACCACTATTTTATGTTCTACTTCATTTTTTTTTATGTTCTACTTCAACAAGCTCAACTTTGACAGATTTTGTCTGTTTTGAGGCTGGATTTTTCTATGTAGTTCTGGCTATCCTGAAACTCAGTCTGTAGACCAAACTGATTCCAAACTGAGAGATACACCTGCCTCTGCCTCCTGAGTATTACATTTTTTTTAAGTAAAGAAAGAAGAAATGCCACAAAGAAAATGCTTATTAAAGAAAATTGCCTGACTAATGGTTTATCCGGGAAGGCTGTCTATTTCTATTCTACATATGGGGCTTTAACAGGGATGTAGTAGATCATTAGACCAGGCAAAGAGCCATAGGCATTGGCAAAAGAACCAGAAGGATCTTCTAAGAAGGTAGAGCCTCCTTTCAGGCCTGGACAAAGTGGACATTTGGGGTACAGCTCCAAAGAAAGCTAGATGAAGTGACTAGAAATAAACTGCCCTAATTGCCCACGATGCAGTCAGATGGTCACGTCAAGCAGGTCATGGCGGCTCACACCTGTAATCCCAGCATTGGGTAGACTGAGGCAGAGAGATCAAGAGTGCAGGGCCAGCCTGATCTATACAGCTAGAGTTAAGTTAATCTGCCATTACATTATAAAAATGAACACCACACTCACTGTTGGTCATCTATATGGAGTCCAATATAATTGTAAATTGGTGAAATTAGCATGTAAGTAAAAGTATTTGATGATAATTCACATTAATATTCTATCCCTCATGCCCCTCACCTGCTTTCATTTTGTTTTAGAAACAAGTTCTTGCTATATAGCTCAGGCTAGCCTAGAACTCACAATCTTCCCTCCTCAACATACTGAGTGCTAGGATTATAAGCATGATCCACTATCCTCAGCTTCCACCTTTTATTCTGTACATCCAAAACATGAGAAAATCATTTTCTGCTTCTTCCCCCCCACTTCTCTGGTTCAAGCTTTAAATTCACTTATCTAGACTACTACAACAGCCCTTTAGCTAGTCTCTTACTTATTTCTGTTTATCTGTAGTGTCTCTCTCTCTGTGTGTATGTGTAAACATGGGACGTAGATACAGAAGTGCATATGTATGCTCTTGCATATGGAGACCAGAGGTTAGCATTGAATGTCTTGTTCAATCAGTCTCTACCTTTTTTTTTTCCTGAGACAGACTCTCTCACTAACCCAAGAGCTCACAGATTCTGTGAGACTGGCTGGGCACCAAGATCTTAGAACATGCTTTTGTCTGCTTCCCTGGCCCTGGGATTATAACCACAGCTGAAGATCTCAACTCAGATTCTTATGCTTGCATGTCACTCTACCAACAAACCATCTCCACAACTCTAGCCAACCCTTCTGTCTTACTCTGACTTGCCCACAATTTATGCTTCACATAGCAAAAAATGAGCTCTGAACTGCAGACTGGACCATAATACTCCTTGTCACAATAGCCTCAATGTCAATGGCTTCGATTACAAAATTCAAGCTGTGATCTTGGATCCGTTGCATTTGGTTGGTGCTTATTGCTCCAGATGCATCATTAGCTCTGTCTCCTTGACTCCACCCACCTAATAATCTTTCTCTTTTGCTCCATCAAAAGTGTCCTTGCATCTTCAGTCATCAGCCTGTATCCTTCTGCCTGTAATGTTTACAGCACTCTCCAAATTTGCTTATTTGGTTTTTTTTTTGTTTTGTTTTGTTTTGGTCTATTCCTCCAGCTAGAAGGAGGAAAACAACTCCTATAACTTAGTTGTTATA
This sequence comes from Alexandromys fortis, assembly GCF_014885135.2. NCBI lineage: Eukaryota > Metazoa > Chordata > Mammalia > Rodentia > Cricetidae > Alexandromys > Alexandromys fortis. Next base: position 2,501,994 of record NW_026067914.1, on the reverse strand, counting down.
GGAGTGAAAACCTCCGTACTTCATTTTTATTGTTGTATTTCCTGGTTGAAATACATAATACGGACTCAGAAATGTTGAATGAATACATGAGAAAATAAATGATTCTCTTATAGAAAGAAAGAGGAGAGTCAAATTCTGTTGGAGATATCCTCTCTAACTTTGAACAACAAAGTTTTACTATATATCAGACAGGTTATTGACACTAAGTCTATGGCAGTAGTTTTCCTAGCCTGACATGAGTAAGAAGCAAGTTTAATGGACACATTCTAACAGACAGAGGGATTCTGGTTTCCAGTGCTCTTAGATAGAGCTCAGAAGTCTTGCTTAGAAGGCCAGAAAGTTCTAGTGTAGGTGACCTGTAGACCTCACTGGGACACGCATCGACTTCATTTTCTCCTTTTGTGGAAAGATATACCAATCAGGTAACAGTAACATCACTAATATGACTGAAGTATAAATCAAGGCATAAAGATGAATTTTATGTATATTTTTCAAAATAAGTAAAAATAACCTGGAAATAACATTTTCCCATTATATTTTACTATACTAAGGATAATAAATCTCAAATTCTGGGACCACAAATGGCAGCATCCACATCGACTGAGAACTTAAGAGAAAGGCCAAATGCTCAGGCCTGTTGCATATCCACTGATGAGACTCTGGATGTTTGAGCCAGCAGCTTTGCCCTACAGGTTCTCAGGGGTGAATAAACGCACACACTGAGGTCTGGGCAGCAGTTCTGTGGTCACGGTGTTTTACTCAATGCTCAGCTCGAGAATGTGCAAGTCTATGGGAGAGGAGTAGCTCCATGAAGTGTCTGCGCTGCAGAAGCGTTCAACTGGCTGCCTGAGTCTCACCACCGCCCTCTCTTCCTTCTTAAACATATCCCCCTTTGACTCTCTAATTTTCTTTTCAACTTATATAATTTAATTTTACCTTTAGAATTTCATTCATGGATATTGCATTTAAATTAGTTTCACTCCCCCCCCTTCTCTGTTGGTTCCCCATCTTTTTTATTTTTATATACTATTACTGGGCGTATATGACGTGTGTGCATGGGAGGGTGGGTGCACACACGTGTGGAAGTCAGAGGATAACTTTCAGGCATCAGTATTCTCCGTAATACTATGAGATCCAGGGAGTGAACCCACGTTATCCGGCTTGCGTGCCAAGCCCTTTTACCCACGGGTCCATCTCACCAGTTCACATTTGTACTCTTAATAAGACAGAATCAACTGTTTTCTGATATTTTCAGTTAGGATTTCATTCTCTGAGAGTTCCCCTGAACATCACTTGCCCACCCTGTAAGAGACAAGGCATTTCTGAGCATCTGAAACTGAAGAAAGAGAACTCAGGGATTATGAGGCATAAAAGCCCTTCCAGGATGCTATCCTGTTGGTAACTGGATGGATGAAGAAGTGACAGACTGGGTGGAGAGAGATGAAGGGGATGAAGAAAAGCAGATGACTAAGGGATGGTAGAGTCCACGAACAGGGGAAAAATTGTCATTCTTCGGATGTGCACATAACTTTCATATGTCGGAATAGAACGAGACAGGTAGGTCTATTCATTGAGAGAGGAAATGATCCTTTGACCATGTGCGCCACTGTGTGACAGATGCCTGAAGACCGAATCACAGCACCAAGGACTGGAAGAGCTTGTCACTATGTTGTTTTAGTGTTCTTACAATGTTTGGCACAAACAGTAGCATTGATTTTTCCTGGAGTCACCTTTCTGCCTCTGCACTGGACTTTGAAATACAGCAGAAGAAGATAATTTAGACTTAGGGATGCTATAACATAGGATAATCTGTAAACATCCTTCATCCGTTCCAAAGATAAGATATCCGAAGTAAGTCTGGCTAAGAGTAATGATTCACTCAGACACAAAGCCCAAATCACAAGATCCATGATAAAATTCCGTCTTCCTTGTTTAAGTTCAAAGGGCTTTTTGTTTTGTTTGTCTTTAGCATGCTGCAGAGTCCAAACTACCTCTTTCTAGTTTCTTTCAAAGCCCTTGTAGTTAAATATCTCCCTTTAGTGAGCTATTTGGTATCTCAGTAAGGAAGGAAGCTACGAGATCAAGTAGAAAAGAAAATCAATAACTAATATACTAAGGATAAATGCAGACAAAACTCGTGTGTGTGTGTGTGTGTGTGTGTGTGTGTGTGTGTGTGTGTGAAGAGGAATACCGATGTAGGTGTAGGGGGAAAGTTGCTTTAGTGGGCTTGTGTGATAGTAAGTGCTGCCAGCTTTCAAGGCCAAGAGTTCAAGGAATCTAAAATTTCTGCGGTGGACGGAGTTATGATTTACAAAGAGTATAGCATGGTGTTGTACAATACTGAACAACTCCTTCTGTATAAAAGATGCAGAGGCACAAGCACTGCATGGTCAGGTACAGGGGACAGATCAACACGCTTCAAAGAATGGCATCCCTTCTATGGGAGCTCACTCCACTGGCCACAGCGGTGACTTCACCCTTGTCCTGGGAGAATCTCACGTCATTTCAGCATCTGTCTTAAGAACAGACTTGGAGGGAGCCACACTGCTGCTTCCGTGAACAGCATCATTCTCACCTCAAAGCTAGACTTTTTTTTTCAACGTAGCATTTTTTTATTGATCATCTAGGAATTTCCCATCAGGCACCCTGATCACACTCACTTTCCAGTTCTTCCGTGTCTGCCCCTGTGAACTACAACCCCCCCCCCCAAAAAAAAAGTTAAAAATAAGAACCAAAAAATAAGGGAAAAAAACCCAAACAAGTCCAAATTTGTGTTCCCTATATACTCACTGGAGCATGGTCCACCTCTCAGTGGCCAGCCCCTTCGATAGAGCTGAGTCCTTCCCCTCCCACACCCCTGCCAGAAGCCATCAGTCGTGGAGTGCTGTACTTTCCTACTGCTACCTGAGGCCATCATGATGAGCAGGTCTTTGCTGCTGAGGTCCAAATCCAGACTTTAAAGTCAACCCTCTGCTCTGGATGATCGACACGGCCGGTCTTGATGCGGAGTGCCACGAGGTGCCTTACGTTAGACAATCCTTAAAGCACGAAACATGGTTCACCTCTCAAAACAGTCCCAAGTGGTGGGGGAGGAAACAGAGATTACAACATTAGAGTTTTTCAGAAATGAGACCTGTCATTGAAGTTAAAAGTAAAAGTAAAAATAGCAATGCAACAGCCTGATTTTCCGAGTCAAGATGCCTCCAGTTTTAGTCTTCTGGTTGGACTCCTCAAGCCCATTTTAACCAGGTGGTTCAGACTGCTGAAGACAACAACTCACAGGTGAAACTACCAACAGATTTGACCTCAAGAGGCTGGCTCAGACTCTGATAGGCATGAGGCCCTCCTAATTTCCAGAGGCAGTAGTTAGGATCTCACCTAGGCGTTCCACACCTGTGGAGGAAGGCATCCCCTCATCTGCACTCGGCTTGTCTGACCTGCAAGAGGTCCTTTCCTTCTGGACTTTGGGCCATGATAATGGAGGAATGTGGCTATTTGATGACTCTTATTATTTCCAGTTGGATTTAGTAACGTTACACAGGGCCCTGTAGGCTGGAGACTAGACCCCTGTCTAGTTTCCTGAGGGCTGTGACTAGCCTCTCAAATTAATTGCCTTCATTCCTACCTTCTTACTATGGTGCTCCTGCCTACCGAGGGAGGCTTCTGTTTCCTTAGAGGAACTAACACACCTAAGAGATCTGTAAACTAACATCTTTTTAATGTACTGAGCTTTACTTCAGTGAGACTCTTTGGTAGTGGCCGAATTCAACTTTATCCCTTTGAAAGTGAGAAGGTGATTAAAGAAGTTGTTTGGTTCAGTATCTCCTGAAATTAATATGATTGGGCCTAGAATGGAATCTCTCTTGATATTAAACCCAGTTGCATTCTCTAGACTGGTAGCTGCGAGCTGATTAGATTCTGTCTGAGTAATCATTCTGGTTGTGATAGGACCAGGGCATCATTCAGAAAGAAAGCAATTTATTTTTTCCTTCCAATGAGTTTATAGACCTTGCAATTGGTGTATTTCACATTTTGAACCTGAAATGTGATATTTGATAGATTTGCTTTTCGGCTTCAAATCTGGAGCGTTCTGCATTGTGAGCCTGGTGACCCTGGGTTGTAGGAGCCTGTACCTTGCAGCTTTCTCTCTGAACAACTCTGCACAGCTGTCAGAGGCTGCAGCAAGAGCCACTTCCTACTTCACCTGGTGACAATCTCTTTGCAAGGTTGTTCTCAGCTTCCCCATCACAACCAAATGTAAGATTAAGAATGATGACTCCAAGTTCCCTTTTGTGCTTCTGCTCAGAACAGCCAAAGGGCTTTCCCAGCAAATGCGAACCATGTGCCTCTGGTGAGCTTGAACTGTAAGCATTATCCATCAGTCTGCATAGTTCTCATGTGTTATTATCCCTGATGTAGTTCCGAGGGACACTGGTCCTACTGAGGTATTTTGGAGAGAAAGACAAAGACAAAGTCCGATGGGCAGCTGTGATTTGGAGATGACTGCAGACAGCACTGTCGCTTCGATATTCAGTCTCAGGACAGTCATGGTTTTGTTTGTCTGAAATGAAGTCTCTGAAGTCTCCACTATCCGGGCTGCCCTGGACTTTGTGCATAGCTCAGGCTGGCACTGATCTCAAAGATCCTCCTGCCTCAGGCTCCCAAGTACTGGCATTTCAGGTGTGTGCCACCACACAGAACCTGTCAGTTGAATCTTAAAAACCTTATAATAAAAAAAACAAATTTACCTCAGCTTATCCTGGGATTTTCCAATATGTACTTTTCTTACAGACATTTCTTTGCACAGGCATTCCTACAAAAATCTTTTAAAATTTTATTGAAGTTTTTGTGGTGAGGGGAGCTGTTTTGTTTACATGTATATGTGTGTACCACAAGAATGCCTGGTGCCTATAGAAGTCAGAAGAGGGCATTGGGTCCTCTGGAACTGTGGTTATGAATGGTTGTGAGCTAGCATATCAGTGCTGAGACTCAACCCTGGGCCCTCTGCAATAACAAGGGCTCTAAATTGCTGAGCCACCTCTTGTCACCTCTTCCTGCAAACATCTTTAATCTGAGATAAAAACTAATGTTCGTTTTTGAGTGTGTATCACATGTCTTACAGTGTTTTAGCAACTTATGAGCATGAAGTTTTTTAAGGACCAGGTATGGTAATATAAACATAGATTCCACAAACACACCTGGGGTTTAGTCTCATTCTAGAACTCGGTTAGATAAGTCACATGATCATCAAGCCTCGGTATCTCTGTTGCCAAATGGAGAGAATTGGAATAGTCTATGGTATGGTGTGGGTGGGACAGAAGACCAGAATTAGCTGTAGACTCCAAATACAGTGGAAAACTATGAGCAATGTTTAAACTTTTGCCCATACCAACATGAAGATAAGCAGGAAGTGCTGCCATTGTGTTTCTTGTAAAGAAGTTCATTTTTTAAAGTGTTAAAAGCATGTCATCCTGAAAATCTACCATTGGCTGTATTAAAATAGTTTTCCCTTCAAGATTTTATTTCATTTATTATATTTTGTTTTTGAGACAGGGTCTAGCATTATAGCCATAGTTGGGTATAAATTCACTCTGGGGACTAAGATGGCCTCCACATCACTGAAATCCTCCTGCCTCTGCCTCCTAAGTGCTGGGATTAAAGGCATGGACAACCATACCTGGCCTGTTCTCACATGAAGATGTTGTAGTATGTTTTCTTTTCTTTTCTTTGGTAAGTTTTCTGTTGATTCAATTGAAACATAATTACATGATTTCCTCCCTCTGTTTTTTTTTTTTAACCTTGTACTTGTCCTATGTATCCCCCTCCTAAGTCCGTGAGGCATTCCTTCTTTAGCCATTGTTGTTAATTTTTGATAGGTACCTGAACATTTTCTGACTCTCCTAGGAGTGCCTTTATTTTGATAAATATAACCTCATATATGACACATAGAAAATTGGCTAGGTTTTTTTTCTCCTTAGCCTTGGCTCTTGTAAAATTGATTTGTGTACAGTGAATAGTATTCTCTCACTAGCTACCAAGAGCCTTTGTTAATCGAATAAGAACCTTTTCAGAGTTCTATTCAACTTAGACAAGTATTTGCTTACGGAATCTCTCCAAAACCTATGAAGTAAGGTATTTATATAATTGGTTTTATTTTTAGGCGCTTGCCCCAGGTCTGACAGCTTCTCAGGGTAGAACCTGGCTCTGAACCCAGACAGTCTGGTGTCTGGACACTGTGTACTTCTCCCATAAGGTAGCTGAATGGTGGGTTCTGTTTGGGTTCCACACTGGGCTCAAGAAACAGAGGGTAAGGGAAGGGAGCAAAAACAAGGTGAGATCTGAGATCTTCCTTTCTGTTTTCAGGAAGTAGGTAAAGAGGGCTTATCTTTGTAGTAACTTCTCAAGCCTCACTGCTTCTCCAGAGGAGACTCTAAGGTACGCAAAAGTTCCCCTCCAAGCCGCCCACTCTCCCCAAGCACTTGTGTAGGTACAGCTCTTCTCTGCAGCGCCTTTCCTTCTCCCTTCCCTCCCTTCTTGGCTGCTGTGCCCCCTCAGTCTCTGCACTCAGCGGAGGCTTTCCTTCCAATAAGAAAGCTTCCCTCCATGTTCTAGGACTGTCTGAGACTTTAAGTACTCAATGCCCCGTGGTGATTTTGCTTTAGCCCTGTTACATGGCAGTCAAAATGCTGGTTTATTCATCTGTGGCTCTTGTTAGAAGGGGTGTGTTAGGAAGGCAGCAAGCCACCCGTCCTACCTCTGGTGGTCTCTAGGGTCTAACATAGTACCTGACACGTTCTTGGTACTTGATAGGTGTTTGTTGCCACCTCCCGCTGCATCTTTCCCACACTGGCTTGTTATGTGCAAAATAATCATTCTTCACATACAAGTTCTTTCTTTCTGGTTCATGATGGCCTCTAGGATCCTGCTGGGAGACGGTGAGGCTGGTGTTTCTCTTTGAGGACTGCCTCCCTGCCCGTTTTGTGTCCGTGTGTCTGCCATCCCTCTAGTGTCTGTAACTAACTTCACTCTGCCTCCTTTCTTCTCATCCTTCTATGTATGCAGGGGTTCCTGGAAATGAAACCATAGCGGGCAATCTGCATTGGGTTGGTGGATTCTCAGTGAAGTCTGTACTGGGAAAACGACCAGACTCAGACGACTGTGAGGACAGAACCCTCACCATCGCCACAATCGCCCAGCCAGTTATCTTGACTTTTAAGAGACAGAAAGCAGTTCAGATGGAAGAAGAGAGGGGACTGTCATAGATGTAGTTGCTGTGGCAGTCACTATGGAGCGGTGAAAAGCTTCCTCTAAGGGATGCTCATCCAGGCAAAGCTGATGGCAGTGGGAACAGGTGACAGCTTGCGAGGGTATCATTGGCTGCTCTTCCCTTCTTGTTCCTCCTCTTGTTATCATTGTATAATAAACCCCTTTACTGGCACTATTTTATGGAGCCTCTACTGCTCCACATTTTCCTTATTTTTAGCAACTTTTTCTCCAGTACAAATTGAAGCATTTAAACAAATGATACTTTCCATATACATTTCTGGAACTGAAGCTGGGGTGTTGGCTCACTGGGTGACTGAGGTTCCTTTGTTCATCTCATATCTTGCAGGGCCTCATGAAAAACTTGGGGGTGAGTAGGGCATGGTTCTAACTCACAATAGATTTGGTTTATCTGTAGATACAAATAACACTGTTCAGAACGTATTATGATGGTTATAGGGGGAGATGCCAATGCACTCTTAGAAATATATGAACAGAGGCAGCTTGAGGTCACCTCTCATTGCTGTTTTCTAGTGTTCTGAGATGATGAAAGAAACAGTCTAGCATCTTAACTGCCTACAGTATAGTCACGTGTGAACTATTTAAACTGTGGTGAGTTTAACTTTAAAAAAAATTCAAGACAGAATTATCTCTTTAGGAAGAAGGAAACAAGATACCCCAAAGCCTATCTCTATGCAAACCAGGTGACAAAGTATACTTGGAGAGGTCACAGCATCTGTGGTTGCAGGTTTGGTTATTTTTAGACCCTTATCCTGGAGGGGTTGGACACAGTGTCCTTGGTCACCGTAGATGCAAGCAGAATGTGCCCTGGATCTTTTGGAAGCATCTTAAGGATGCTCGGCTCTGGTGGGAAGCTTGGTGAAGCCCTAGCATGACAAGAGAATGAACACTGCCCAGTGTCCTCCCTGCTTCTGCAGAAGATTGCTGGATGCTGGCCAGATCTCTGGGACTTAAACTGGCCAGGATCTACAAGAAGTTCTGTAACAATTCATGCCAATACGTGATATATAGGCCCTTCTTTATCCTCATTCTTTACCCTTCCCTTCTTATTTAGCCCAAGGTATACCAAAGGAAAGTGCAGTTTTAAGATAGCTCCAAACAAGCTATTTTTATACTATAAAATATAAAAATCACATGCCATTTAAAGAGAAACTAATTGGAGATTTACAAAATGTTTAGATGTTAAGTGTGCATAAGAATCCCCTAGAGGGGCTGGAGAGATGGCTCCGGTGTTAAGAGCATTGGCTGCTCTTCCAGAGGACCTGGGTTCACTTCCCAGCATCCAACGGCGGTTCACAACCATCTGCAATTCTAGTGCTAGGGAGTCTACCACCTTCTTCTGGTCTCCATGGGCACCAGACATACAAGTGGTACACAGACATACACACACAGGTAAAAACGTCCATATATTAAAAATATGCAACAAACAAATAAATAGAATTTAAGTAACAACAAAGCATTATTTCTAAGAAAAGACATTTAAAAACGGAGATGCTTAGAGCCCAGGTAAGGAACTGAGGAATGCAGCTTCATGGAGTTAGAAAAAGAGCAGGGTCTCCATTTTAGAAAATGCCAATGCCATTCTGACAGAGAGGGTCTGTGGGTCACACGGGAGAAGCGCTGCCTCGAGGATCAACAGCTGTGAGGTGAAAAAAGGTTCCTTCACTGCAAACTGAATTATACCTAATAATTTATAGGGCACATTTTGTTCTTTGAAAGAGCAACAGATTATTACAAGTTGATCTTCTAGGCAAATTTTGGGAAAATAATCAGAAAATGCAATCATATTTCCCACAGAATTACTTAACAGTCAGTTGCCAGATTTTCAAGGTGAATTACAAGTCAGCCAAATGAGGGATGGAGCCTGAAACATCCTTCACTGTTGTATTTGGGACAGAACAGCAAAAATCTGATACGACGAACAACTCAATTACATTAATCCAAACAGTGTTTGATATGTTTTCTTCTACAACAGGGCATATTTTCCTTAATAAATTTAGTAAGGTTATCTGTTTGAATCACTTAGAACTGTTACAAGGTGAACTTGTGAAGACACAGTTAAATGGTTTGTTTTGATGAGTTTCAACATGAAAATACTAGACTCCTAAATCATACTCACAGATTACAGAGACCCTTATTTTCCTGACTTTTTGTGAAAAAATTCTCCTAAGGATTTTTACCTTGGATGACAGTCTGTTTGGGGGAAAGAGTAATTTTACATTTCCAAAAGAGGCTTAATATGTTCCTGATATTGAAAACTGAGTTTTCATTAATACTGTTTATTGTATCAAGATGTCGAAGGATTTCCCATCAGTTTGCTAGCATGACATAAAAATCCTCTTCAGCAACATATGGATTTCTTGATGATTTATCCTTTCCCCCTGATTTCTTTCAATGACATAATAGAGAAAGTGAATATTTCCAAGCTAGGCCCTCTCAAAATAAGAGATGAAAAAAAATCTGTTTTGACCTATTTAAACACACACTACCTTTTAATATCAAGCAAGAATTAACCTCTGTCTGATGTGTGTCTTTGGATATTGATGTATTCATTTCCTCCCTCTAAGTGTACAGTACCTTAAGTAAAATCCATTGTGGCTCTGCTTCCGTTGACTTTGACGTTAGCTGCTATGCTGTATTTGGACTTTAAATACGGAGCTCAGTCAAAATTCTTCTTGGAAAACACCTGACTGCTAAAACTCCAAGTAATTACTTTTGAGGCCCTTGGAGGAACATGAAGCTCTTTTTGTTGTTTTTGTTTTGTCCTAGAACTCACGATGTAGACCAGGCTGGCCTCCGACTCACAGAGATCCAGCTGCCTCTGTCCCTCAAGTGCTGTGATGAAAGGTGCATCACTGTGCCCACACCCAGTGATACAAAGTTCTCTCTTTAGACATTGCCAGTTACTGTGGAAAGGGACGCTATTTACTATGCCAAGATGGTCTTTGTCCTGTGACATAGTTCAAGCAAAACCTTAGATCAGCAATTAGCTTCATAGGACGACTGCCTTACCTGTAACTCAGTGCAAACTTTACATTGGTATCTACTTGTTCCACACACGCTTTTTCATATTCTGAGAGCCCAACCTTAGATGTTGTCTTCCTTTTCTCCACGCTGGGGAAAAAGCAAAACTTAGGGCCTCACACGTGTTAGGCAAGTAAGTGCTTTACCATTGAGCAGTATCACTGCTTTGAGGGGATTATTTCCCTATAATACATGAAGTATTTTTCTGTTGTTAATGTTTTAAAAAGTTAAATATCTGCAACCAAAGTCCAGAGAGCTAATTATAAATTTCTAGTAAAAGTGGCTGGTGGAGCTGCATTCCTGAGGCATAACCTGCTTTTCCTCAGGCTCTAAAAACGATGGGTAAGGTAGATAACAATAAACACACACATTCACACACAAGCGCACACGCAATTACGTTACTACCAATGCTTTGAGTCTGTATGAAGTTTCAAGACACTAGGTGCTTTTTCTATATATTGTTTCACCATCATAATACAATATACCATAGAAATTTTATTTCCCCAAACATGACAAAAAGAGGCTTAAAGAGGTCAAGTACTTCTCCCAGGGTCTGGCAGTGAGTGGCGCCGCTTTTACTGGCACTTGTCTCTAACAACAAAATATCCTCGGGTCTCTCTGCTGAGAAATGATTGTGGGAAAAAATGATTGCTAAATCTGCATCTTCAAAGTAAAAACGTGCACCCATCTCTGTAAGACAACTCCCATTTGATAGGTAGATGTTCACAGAGCTGTCTGCAAGGTCTACAGGCTGTCTACACCTATCAACTTCACAGCTTAGAAAAATATAGCAACAAGCTTGAAAAAAAGTTGTTTTCACAGTGCCGCCTCCATCTTCTCCTTTTATCGCGAGGCACACCAGCACTGGTTCCTATCTGCGCCATCAAAGTCTGAGAGTCCTTCCTTCAAACCCGCTTATCTTTGTTCCAGCTCAAAGGGTGTCACAAAAGGAAAGGGACTCCGTCTCAGGACAGTTGTCTCACTTTGTTTTCTATTGCCTCACTATTTTGTAAAAAAAAAATGTATTATATAAACATAAGTCTCCTTTAAAGATTAGGTGCTTGATATGTGAAAATCATTGAGGGATAAAACAAACATTGTTGCCAAAGTATGAATTATTAAGAAGACTGAGTCACTACAGTTGCGGCCCTGGTCGGAATCTGGACATAGCAACCACCAATGCTTTTACTCTCTCAGCTCTTTATGTTGCTGATCAGTTGATCAGTTGGCAAGAGCTTTCCTTAAACAAGGGGATTTCCCAAAGGAACAAAGGTGTGTGTGTGTGTGGTGTATGTACATGTATGTGAACAGTTGTCAACAGAGGAGCACCTCTTACAGTAATATGTGATTATTCTTATTTTCAAGGTCAATGTTCTCAACACTTCCACTTATTTCTTGGCTTTGAATGCTTTTTTGAATACCACCAATAATACTAAAAACAGGTGGTTTTCTTACACTTTGTTTGTTTGATGAATAACCATCACATTGGCTATATAAACAAAAAATCATTGTGCAGGTCAAACCTTAAGACCATCGCGTAGTAGAAAGGGGGGAATAACAAAGATGGAGGGACCAGAGAACGGAAGAAGAAAGACAGATTAGAGTGCCAAGGGTTCTTGATGATTGCCATGCTAGTCCTCTCATCCAGGCTGCCAGGAGGTTGGAGCTGACATTTCAATCGCCAACTCTTTAAATGAGAACTGTAGCTCTCCAAGGGCTCTGCACTCCTTCAGAGAACTTGGAGCTCTGTGCAGTCTAGAAACTGAAGGACTTTTCAGATACTGGTGTTCTGCCACCAGAGTGGTTGGAGCTATGCCCCCCTAGGTGTTATAATATTTGAATAGAACCTTTGTACTTGCTCTAGCTAAGCAAATGTTGAAGACCAGGCACCAGGCAGTACCTGTTTGCTCAAATACATTGCTCACTCATTTGCAAGTTCTGATGTAGACACCAACTTCTAGTATCCCGTTTCAGTGCTATTTTGTCATTTCTTTGGTCTGAGAAAAACACCCATGGCTCAGAAGCTCTTCCTCTCCCCAGCCCCTCACTTCCCTCATCCCACTGTGACCAGGAACCTAATCTCAATAAGAACTCCTAACCCTGTGTCCTCCCTAGACCTCTAACCCCTGTGTCCTCTCTAGACCCCCAACCCCTGTGTCCACACTAGAACCCCAACCTCTGTGTCCTCCCTAGACCCCCAACCCCTATGTCCTCCCTAGACCCCCAACCCCTGTGTCCTCCCTAGACCCCCAACCTCTGTGTCCTCCCTAGATCCCCAAATCCTGTGTCCTCCCTAGACCCCCAACCCCTGTGTCCTCCCTAGACCCCCAACTCCTGTGTCCTCCCTAGATCCCCAACCCCTATGTCCTCCCTAGACCCCCAGCCCCTGTGTCCACCCGAGATCTTTTCAACTCGGAATGTGGGGGTATTTTAAGTGCAGCTTTCAGTCAGCACTGGAAAGACTAAAGCCCAATTTGAAGTTTTGTTTTTACTTCTCAATGGATGACACGACATAGCCGCCATCCGTTGGAACCTCAATCCACCTTCGCTATCTTTCTCTTTAGTGTTTTCTTGTTTCGACTTTCATCTTCTGTTTTCCATTTAGGGTTCACAGGGACCAGGAAGTCTTGCCAAAGACCTTGGTAGGTGGGGACAACCTTGTTACAGTTTAACTCAGGAAAGAACCCAAAAGCCTTCAAGTCCTAGGTCTGGTAGAAGAAAGCTGCTTTCTAACATTCTTGTTTTTTTTTTTTTTTTAATGATGTTTAGTCATTTAGTATTAAAAGTAGAAAAAAAATAGCCTGCTTGTTACATCACTTTGGGACAGCTCCTGCCTGTTCTTGTGTTTAGATGAATTACATTCTCCCAGGTATGTCCTGTCCGTCAGATATCCATTTCTAGCAAAACAGCAAGTAGTGATAACAAAACAAAATAAACCACTTCCCCTTTGGCCATCCTTTCCCATCTGCTCCTCCTGGGGGAAGGGACCTCGAAGTCAGAAACACCTGCTTGAGCATGAAAGGGGAAAAGCCTGGTGGAAGGGTTTGGGTTCCAGGTGGTTGAAATGCTCTGAATCACAAAATGGAAAGAACATTTTTTATTTCTTTCTTTGTTTTTATTTGTTTGTTTGTTTTGTTTTGCTATTGAAAAGTATGGGTCAAGCAAATGCAGAAAAGGAAAGAGAGGTGGGCCATAGGAAGAGGCTGAAGTCTCTTCTAAAAGCTGCCGCTGCCCATGAAGAACAGAGTAGACACTGCCCACCCATGCTATGTTCAACATTAATGCCTCTGGTCCCTGAAGCCTTCCGTACAATCTGTCTTGCATGCAACTGCTTGCAGTAATTAGGCTGCAGCTACAACTGCAGACTCGGCCTGCACCCCTGCTTTGTTGTGGCAGCATGCAGCCCAGAGCAAGGAAGAGATGCTCTCTAGATCTATCCAAGTTACGAGAAGCAGGAGACAGACTCTGGGGTCACCTTTGAGAAACTGAGCCTCTTGCTCCTTCATGAATCAGCACAGAGCAGTAGCCATCTCTATCAACGCCAGGTGGTGCTTGGAATCCATGTATTCAGATTTTATGGAGCACCGGAACACAGCTAAAACTTCAGCCTTTTTTATTTACAAATCACATGAACAAGATTTTCTGTTTCCTTAGTGAGGAACTCAGCAACCTGTTCAGCTTTCTCATCGCCACACAATTCAGTCATGGTGAGCAGAGTTCAGCTCCGCACCTAGTTGGGGGCCCACAAAAGCCTGTTCTTCAGCTCCAAGGGATCTGATGCCCTACTCTGGCCTCCACAGGCACACGTGTGCATATACACTCATACAGAGTCACATGCTTGTGCATGAACTCATGTGAAAATGAAATCTTTTTTTAAAAAGAAAGAAAACTGGTCAAGGAATAAGTCATGGTCATAGTTGTATTGTGGAAATAAAGACACGCATACGTACAAATGCTTTGTGTGTATATATATGTATGTGTGTATGGTGTGTGTGTATGGCATGTGTGTGTATAGGTATATGCGTGTGTGCATGTGTGTGTGGAGATGAACTGGAAGCTAGTATCTGGACAGCAGGCAGAAGCAGCATTCCTGGAGAAGCTTCAATCTAGATCCTCAGTCACTGAAGTCAGGTGTGGTAACTCGCCCTCTTCAAGATGACAACTTGGGAGAGAGCTATGGGTTCCTGCAGGAGAGTTAGTCAGCCACTGAGGAGGAACCTCCTTTCCACTGAATCTAGGTTTCTTTCTCGTTCTAATTAGCTGAGCACTATCTAGTGAACATACAGTGAGCAGATCTTGGCCTGCAGTGTTTATCCGTGGGCCTTCATTGTTTGTGTGAACAGGAATTTTTTAGTGCGTGGTCACACTAATCATCTTGTTGCACAAGGTGATTCTGAAAATCAATTGAGCCTGCTCACTTTTTTTGAGAATTAGAAAAAACTCAGGTCAAGAGTTGAGAGTGCTTAGGCTGGGTGTGGTGGCACATACCTTTAATCCCAGCACTCAGGAGGTAGAAGCAAGAGGCTCTCTGTGAGTTCGAGGCCAGCCTGGTCTATGTAGTGAGCTCCAGGTCTAGGACCACAGAGAGAGACCCTGTCCCAAAATGAATTGAGAGCAGTATTCTGTGTGTCTCCCTAGCTCACTGGCCCTATGCCACCCACAGAGAAACACGTGCAGTTGCCAGGAGAGCTGAAGCACCTCTATGTGCATCAGTACTGGCAGCTGCAGAGACCCGACTGCTGCCTTCAGCACAGTGGCTGCTTCCACAATGCAGCTCCTTTCTTTGGGGTAAGAAAAACCTCATATGGTTTTGGGTTCAGATTTTTTTTTTTCTGTAACCAGATGTCGCCTGTTCGGTTACATTTTGCTGATAGTATCTATAGCTACTGGGGGCTCTAGCTGGGGTTTTCCACCTTTGACATGTCAGACAGCATTAAACATCATCCTCTGTTCGCTTTTGGAGACAATAAAAACAAAATAGAAAATTGTTTCTTTTCTGTTTACTAGCAGTTTTAATAACAGATTCTCCAAGCTTTTTGAACTTTTTTCTTCTTCTTTATCTCTCATCTATTGGAAAAATACATAATCTAGTGTTCTAGAAAGTTCCCGGAACTTTGGTATAATTATCATGTTTGTGCTTTCTACGAAAGGATAGAAAATTCCCAACGAATTTTGAGAAATCAGGTAGCTAGGTTTCTGTTCCTGGGGCATACTTTTGTTCTTCCAACAGCTGCAGTCAATCATGCTTTTTTAGAAGCCAGCTTCATTTTGTTTTCAAAATACAAAACACATGCACAAAGATGTGATGTTGGCCTATGACCCCATCATCTCAGAAATTGTTTTAATCAAGGCAGAGAGACAAAAGAGCCTTTGGTACCATTTACATAGAGCCTACAAGTCAAACTCTACTTGAAAAGGTTAGTTTAAGTTGGCCTGAAGATTGTTTTAGCGGATTGTGTGATAGAAGATATCTCCTGTCCAGGGATTATGTAACACACACACATCTGTCTGGGATTCCTAGCTAGTTGTTTTGGTTGAGTTGGGTACACACATCAAAACTAAGTTGGGAAGAGCTTTTTATATTTCATTATCAGATTCATACTCCATTTTTTTATCAGCTTCAGAGATTAAATTCACTTACTCCGGGTGAACAGTTTTCCTTTGAGCAATAACTATATCACTTCCATGCCTAGCTGGATTTGTATTTGATTCTTGAACTTTCTTTTCGATTTTCTGCCTTCCACGAGAAAATAAATATTTCACTTTAATGCTTTTGAAATTTTAAGAATTACCTGAATTTGGTCAAACCTGGAATAGACTAAGCATCATCTCTTAATATATTTCACACATCAAAGGCAAGTCAGCCGTTGGAAAAGCATTCATGTAAGTCACAACTGGTCAATGTTGGTGACATTTCACAAATGTGATTAATGCTGGCATAATGCCAGCTATTTTGGTACTATTTCTATCTATCATTAAAGCTTGGAAAAGCACCAATTTCAGCCTTTGGACCACAGGAAGAGGTTTTACAATGTGAAATCAAGGCATGTTGCCATAACATTTTATAGGTATTTCTGTTTCATAAACGAGAAAAGTGATATTCTCTTCTGTACAGGGTGGATATCACTCTAAGAAAACCTTTCCCTGTGAATTATTGGGCATGTGCAGACTCTTGAGCTAAGACAGTGCTAGCAGAATAACTGAGATGGGAGTGGGGAGAATTTTGAAGGTCAAATTCAGGACCACGCAAAGAACCAGGAACCTAAATATACCATGGAACCACATGGCCTAGGCCCCAAAGGAAACGACTTTGCTTCCCCCAAGTGGCTCTCTTCTTCTCTTGGTCACACTCTCAATTCTTGCTGTATTTGTTTTTCTCAAATTATGAGCTGGTTGGCTGGTCAAATGAGGACCTTCTGCAAAGCGTTTGCAGGATGGTCATCAGTACTGGAGTATTGTCTGAGTGTCCTTGGTCCTGAGAGTAGTTTACAGGGTATGGTATCAGGCTCCAGGTAAGCACTCATTAGTTTCCTTTCTGCCTGTTTAACTCATGAGGGACTGGATGGTTGGTCCCTGAGTTCTAGACATCTCTCCTCTGATCCCCAGTGTAAATCCCGTTCTTTTGAGCAAACTATTCCATGGATGTTTATATCCCAACAGCCTTGCTGGGCTTTGTAAAATCCAAACTCTCATCATTACAGCAAGCATCTACAGCCGCTGTTTTCAATGCCTTATCGAGGCATTTATATTAGGGAATTTAACGCAGGTGAGCTGATTGATTGGTTAACAGTAGATACTTCCTCAAGGGTTGCAACCTAGGATAGAAGAAAGGACCAGACATCTTCTGAAAGACAGGTTTCCCAGAGTCAAGACGGTGAGAGAATTGAAGTTAAGCCTGGACTCCAGTCTCAAAGTGTGTAAACATCTGGAGAATAAGCTGGTACGAAATGGTGAGGGAGGGGAGCTACAGGATATCATTCCTCTAATTCTCAAATAAAAAAAGTTTTAAAAAAAGAAAAAAAAGTAAGAAAGACATTTACAATTACTGGTTAGCCACCTTGGAAGGAAGGAAAAATAACCTCATATACAAACTTTTTTTTTTTTTCGAGACAGTTTCTCTGTAGCTTTGGTGCCCGTCCTGGAACTAGCTCTTGTAGCCCAGGCTGGCCTCGAACTCACAGAGATCCGCCTGCCTCTGCCTCCCAAGTGCTGGGATTAAAGACGTGTGCCACCACTGCCAGGCCTCATACACAAACTTTAAGAAGATGTTGAGTGAGGAAATAAAGAGAGAGTTCTCAGGCTGAGCAACGCTCCTGATTGGTTCTCCAGGTGCAGAAGCATCTTGTTGGTGGAAGAGAGTGGCTCTTGAAAAGCCTGTGAATTCTCACAAGAACGTTTTACTTCAAAAGTAGACTGAGGGGTAACCGAATAGCCTGGGTAAGGTCAAGAGAAATCCTCAACAGAGACACCCTAAATACCACAAAAGGATCAGCAGTTAATGCTGACTATATAATGCCTGGGTCAGAACACTCAACAAGAGCTCAGAGAACAGCAGAATCTGTGTCTCCAGCAAGGGCTGCCCTCAAATCCCAAACAGTTTTCCAACACGAAGGAGAACAGTATTTAAAGCAAAGCTTAGACCTCAAAGCATAGTTTGAGGGGAGAATAGGTTTATCACCCTGGACTGGAGCGTCTAGATTTTCCCATCATACATCTGTCAAATCATAAGTGATGGTGAGATCCCTGTGTGTATGGAAATGCAGAACTCCGGAAGAGCCCGAGAATAACAGAGGGCCAGCGTCTCTCAGGAAATAATTAATGATCAAGTGATGAACAGACATGGCCTCGCTAAATATCTGTACTTCCAGGACAGAGCTTTCTCTGAGAATTCTGACAGAAAACAAGTAATTTTCAAAGGAGTAAACTCAGGAGAGCCTCAGACTTTCCCAGAGGAAAATTTGCTGGCAGAAATTGAAAACGGAAGCTGAAAATGCTTGCTGTAATGTGGAGAGTTTGGATTTTACAAAGCCCAGCATTTATATCCATGGAATAGTTTGCTCAAGAGAACGGGGTTTACACTGAGGATCAGAGGAGAGATGTCTAGAACTCAGTGAGGGAAGACCAAGCATAGGGTAGTGCAGATCTGACCAAGGACTTGCGCATTGAAGGGAGCCTTTTTGAGGCATTTATAGTAAGGAGTTAAACCCAGGTGAGCTGACTGATTGGTTAACAGTAGATACTTCCTCAAGGGTTGCAACCTAGGATAGAAGAAAGGACCAGACATCTTCTGAAAGACAGGTTTCCCAGAGTCAAGACTGTGAGAGAATTGAAGTCAAGCCTAGACTCCAGTCTCAAAGTGTCTAAACATCTGGAGAATATGAGCCTAGCTCAATTTGCAGAAGGCCTCATTGCCTCCTCAGGCTGACCCACACAGCTGAGTAAGTTCTGATTCATGCCCTCACTGCACACACAGCCCGGGCTAGAGCCCTGAAATATTCCATTGAGACATCCTTGGGTTTACATTCATGCACACAGTTCACACACATCCCAGGCTAGTGCCCGGGGATAGTCCACTGAGACATCCTTGGTAAACCTAGGTAATCTAGGTAAACCTCTTTCTCAACTTCCAAGTGTACAGTGGCACAGCTAACTGTGGAGAAACTTGGCTCTCTGGAAGACTATTGACCCTCAAGTCTTTAAGACTCATTTGAGCCTTGTGTCCCTGTTTTTATAATGGCATGAGCAATGTTGTGGGAAATGCTGCTAGGCACTGAGATAAATTATTTTTCCATTTATAAAAATCCAGTAAGGTCATATTACAAAAGAATATTTAAAGGGATAATGATGGACCAGAAGGAGGTGGTGATAGCCCTGGGATCTGTGGAGGAAATTCTCACCTTCTCCTAGAAACAGGTCCCTTGCTGTTGGAATAGCCCTTTGTGCTTCCCCCTTAGGCCACTAAGGGTGGGGGCTCTCCAGCTGAACTCTGCTCCAACCACAGCCCAAGTTCTTCCCAAGTTTTTTTTTTCGGCTTATTTATTTCATTTTTATGACTTTTTTGCCTTCATATATGTCTGTCCACCACATGTGTGCCTGGTGCCCATTTGCTCTTCTGAGCAAAGAGAATAGAATCCCTGGAACTGGAGTGACAGATGGTTGTGAGCTGCCAAATGAGTGCTGGGGACCAAACCCAGGTCCTCCATTAGAGCAATGGGTATTTGTAGACTCTGAGCTATCATCTCCTTATTCCCCACCCCAACTCTTCTGGATGTCAAGTTCCTGGCGGCTGGATTAGTTGGAGCAAACACAAATGAGGAGGGGGCACAGCATTCTGACAGCCTTTGGCTAATGCCGGCCCCAGATTCATTTCTGTAACTGTTAAGGTCTTAACTGATTATTATTTCCATAGCTAGCACACAGAACAGTTAGTGCTTCTTCCTAGTGTTAAGAACAAGACAAGAAAGAAGGCTGAACAGAATGTTTCCTAGCAGGCTTTTTCTACCTCCTACCTACCACCCAGCAGCTGGGCCTGGCGGGGTGCTTACGAACCCAGACGTTACGATAAATCGTACTGGAACACCTGGAAAGAGGTCTTTTAAGAGAGTCAAAAGAAAGAGAGCGTTTTGACATTTCAACTTAAGAAAGTGTTTAGGGTTTTGTAGTTGTAAATGGTTCTCGTGTTGGTGGGGGTGGAGGAACCAAAAATGTTTTCAGCTATTACATGGTACTGTTATTCCCCATTCGGAAAACAGTGTGATATATGCATGTTTGCAGTTTACAGACAAGACACTGAGAAGATCTCTTCGAGGAGGGGCGCTTTGTGTAGAATTCATTTTGTGCCAAAGCTCCATTTAACTGAAAGTACAGACAATATGCAGAAGTTATTAGTAAACTATGGAGAGCATTAATATTTAATACTGAAAAAGCTGGGGGCAGCTAGCTTCATATTAATATCCTTCTGTGGGAGTACACCCCTAGGAAAGTGATGAAAATTCATGCCTTTTTGTTCCACAAAGGAGAGGAGAATGCTAAGCAAACCGATTTCTGCTTTAAGGGAGCTCACAGTTTTATGATAGTAATTTTTAAAAAGACACATTTTAACCAAAAGACAGAACAAAAGACAGGGTCGCGGAGTCTTTGGGTACCATTTGTTCCCGATTCATCATTTCAAGAGTCTACATTTCATGAAAGGCAGCTAGCATGGGGACTGGGACAGAGATGGGCACAGTCTATAGAATCAGAGACACACAAGAAGCAGTTGTGGCCCTGCGTAGGTAAGCTACAACTTGGACAAATTCCCTAACTGTGCTGGGATAGAATTCCATGTCATTGCCTGCACCGAATACATAGAGTAGGATTGTATAATGCGATGTGAAAGTCCTCTACAAATGGCAAATATTTATCTGGATGTGAAAATAGAGAAGGAGCAAGGCAGCAGAAAGTAGGAAGGAATCCTAGGGGTTTAAAGGCCAAGGGGATGACACAGGCCATTTCAGTAATTTGGAAATTGCTGTAACTACTTTAAGCAACTATAAGACATGGGCTGCTTGGAGCCCGTCTCTACATTCACTGCAAAGCATTTTACCCCCATCAGTAGCCTCACAACTTAGTAAACTGATGAAAAGAGTCATTGATAAACATCTGGTAGACCTTTTCTTTTTCTAAGCACGCAATCTCTTTTCTTTCCCACCTTAGTGCAAGTGAATGGCTAATGTTCTGAATTGTCCCAGGCAGCAAGGACCCAAAGTCCTTCAGTGTGAGGCTTCATATCGAGCTAGGCACATTTATCACCAGCACTTCAGAGCTGGAGAAAAAGCTGCGAACTCAGAAAACCTTGGTGGCTCTAGCAGCCATCTAGAACGGTCCTTGCAAGCTGCCATTCCGAGTTGGAGGATACACATCAAATTGGGTGAACTTGGTGAATCAAGAAGGGGGCAAACTTGACGATACCAGTCTTGGGGTAATCATCATGGGAACCTGGCTCTGTGATCTTTCTCCACCCCTGGTAGAATTGGCTGTTTTCTCTTGGTCCCAGTCAGGAGCAGGCGGCACAGTCTGGAGGTGATGACAGCCTTGTGCCTCCTAGACTTCACCTTACGTTCTCTCTCAGCTAGGCAGAGGGAGCCTGTGCGAAGGTCTACCAGAGACAATGGTTATGCTTAAACCTGCTTGTATCAGACAAGATTTTTCTTTTTAAGGTAGAATCTCACGTAGCTCAGGATGGCTTCAAACTCTCTAAAGTAGTCAGTCCCAACACTTTGAACTTCTGATCTGCCTGCCTCCACCTGCCCATTCCTGAGTCACAGGCCTATACCACATTACATAGATTAAGATGATGATGAATTTTTTTGGAAAAACATATGACTTAAAGGGGTATGATCACGTGTAACTATCTTTTTTTTCATCTTACAAGGGACAGTAGTCGTTCACCATTTGCTAGAATATTAATCACCACAGGCATGAGTGAGCTTTCTTCATCACAACACAGGGTGACAAGTGTTTACAGAGACATTCAGTATCTAATTCCACCCAAACACCGTAATATTGCAATAACGCCTTGGGAAGAAATCTAGACCAGTCTTCTAGAAGGACAGCAAAACACACTTTGTCTTCCTTCATTTACTAGCTATGTATGCCTTCATAAACTGCAATAGTACAGATACTATTGGGAAATTTAAAAAAAAACCCAGCTAAAATAAAAAAAAAAACTATGAAATACCATCTCCTATAAACTCTCCTGCTTAAATCTTGGGCTTAGGCAATATGATCAATAGCATTTGCAGCATTGACCTTTTGACCTGGATGAGAGACTGCTATTGTGTTGTAGGAAGTGGCTTTACTTCCAAAATGTCGTTAGCATTGTCCACTGTGACATTTGAAAATGCCTCCTGACAAGGCAGACATCCTTCAGTCATGACATTTGAGCCCTTCTAGAATGCTGACTTAGAGGTCTGCCCACTTCTCTCTTTGACTGGGGATGGGCATCACATCTCTCTCAATCAACAAAAATAAAACCCAAGGGAATAAACGCAATGGTTATCCTTAAGCAAAACCGCTTATTAGTCAAATAGGTGTATTTCTTTCCCATTATTCCACTCTAAAAAGTCAGTGCCCCCCACACACCCCCGCCAGGCACTTTCTCATCCAATACTCCAATAGAACTCGGATATTCGACCTTCTCAGACCTCCTACACAAAGTGAAGAAACCACCAAAGGAAAATTGACCCTCTACTCGCACGGGCATCAGTTATGCAATCGCTCCTTGCTCTAAAGCTTCTCCTAGAATCTGCAATGCTCTCCACTGTGAGTAAACCACAGTTACTAGCAATGAGAAACACTCACTGTTTGCAGCGTCAGCTTTGCGGAATCTGCTCAGGTCAACATTGGGTGGTCTGTTGGGCTTGGGTGGAGGCGGGCCCAAGACGGACAGAGGAGGCAGAGGCTTCTGCTTGGGGCTTGCTGAATTCTTGTCTCCTTTTTCCTTCTCCTGACTTTGACCCCATGGTGTCCCTGCTGTCTGCTTGGAAGGGGCCTTAGGGAACCGGGCCGGTTCTTCCTGATTCATTTTATTCAGAAAGATGTTCTTTGTAACATCTGTTTTCCTATCTTCTTTTTTCTCTTCAGAGTTTCTGGAGGGCCCTGGGCTCCCTCTGTTTGCGGCAGGTTTCAGAACCACTCCAGGAAAGGGCGAACTTGACGTCCCGCTGTCCTTTTCCTCTGTGTCTTCCCTGGCTGGTTTGAAAGGGCCAGCCTTGCCCTTGGTCCCCAGTGGCACTGGGGGTCCTTTCTGGACAGCTGCATTTTTAGAGGTACCTTCCTCGTCCTGAGAGTCCTCTGTACTCAGAGATGGCTTCTGGCCAAAGGTGTGTCTGGGAAATCGGGGTTTGGTGTCAGCATCTTGTGCGGCAGGCATGAACTTGCTCTTAGCTCCGGCCACCTTTGAGAACCCTGGCTTTACATCGTTTTCGGGTACTGGGGGAGTAGGCCCTGGCTTTGGTCCTGGCGTCCTTAAGTCCGACTCTTGGTTCAAATTGTGAAGTTTATTCCCAGAAGGTCGTAAAAACGCCGGTTTAGGATCTTCTTTAGTCAAACTGGTGGGTTTGGGGCTTACAGGTTTCAGAAACCCCGCTTTGATCTCGGGGTCTCTAGAAGCCGAGTTTGGCTGTGTTCCAAATCTTTGGTTCCCTCCACTAGGTTTTAAAAATGGGGGTTTGGGATCCTTGTCAGACTTTTCCTCATAGGTAGGTTTCGCTGCCAAGGGTGGTTTTGTGGTCCCAAACTTAGGCGTGTTGCTGGGTCCGGCGGGAGGACTGGCATTTCCTTGGTTGTCAAATAAATTCTTTCTTGCTTGTATTCCCGAAGGCGCGTTTTGGCCGGCAACTTTGAAAGGCCTGCTGTTGGTGGAGACCTCCTCTGTCGGGCTAGTTCCTGTGTTGAACTTCGCCATGAGGGATTTTACATCTGTTTTTCCATCCTACGAGCACAGGGAACAACAAAGGCCAGTTGAGAACCCAGAAGTCTCACTTGCAATTTAAAATACTATACCTTCAAGGGCTTCCTGATCTGCGGCCAGAGTGCTGCGGTGTCGGGGTGCTGCTGATTGGCTGGCCAGCTATTGTAACATTTAAGTTCCTCTATGGCAAAATAAGTAGTGAGGGTTTTTCTGAAAAGGGAGGGCTGTGGCTGTGCATAAACTTCTCTTTGTCACACAGAGACTCACTCGTTTGTGTTGAGAAGGTTTCTCTGTCCCCTCACTGCTTGCCTAGCTATCTCGTTGGGCTTACTCATGCTTCATATTTCTCCAGACTTTCGCTTCACTTGAAAAAACATATGGAAGTGACCAACCAATGAATTCTTCCACATTTTACAGCTGAGACTCATGTGGAAACTGGACTTAAAAAAGAAAGTAGACATTGTGAATTCAGGCTCTGTGCTTTGACCCAGCAAAGCAATGCTAGCTTCATTGCGGCTGGCTAGAGCTTTCCTGTTCCTGTTGCATTTAAAGTCCGTCTGCTATCGGGGAGGCAGTACAGAGCAAGCCAGCCCTTCTGAAAGGAACGGGATGAGGGTTCCTCATTTATAAATGCAGACTGCTACTGTGTGGCTGCATGCAGGCTAACATGAGGCGGAAGCTTCTTTAGGGAAGGCAACAGACCAGCAGTAGGAACTGGCTGGGATTATCTCATTTCCAGATCTTTCTCTCAGTCTCGTCTCTTCCATAATGACTTTTATCAGTTCCCTGAGGGCCTGCCTCACCTACCCCCTCACAAGAATTAGGAAATTACTCAGGAAAGACAGGCAGACGTTCCCCTTTCTTTGTTAATATAGTCCAGTTTAACCTGGGACAATTAATGGTGTGTTTGCTCTTTCTTTTAAAAAAAAAAACCACGGTGCTTGAGCAGGGAATGTGGCTCAGTTGAGAGAGTATCTGCCTAGTATGCATGAAGCCCTGGCTCAGATGCTTAGCATGAAATAGAAATAAAAAAACAGGCATGGGGGTACACTCTCCAGTGCCAGCGTTTAGGAGGCCGAGACAAGAAGATCAGAAGTTTATGAAGGTTAAAGTCATCCTTGACTAAATAGCAAGTCTGAGACAGAGACAAGACTCAGCTCCATGAGCTCCCACCTCAAAAAAAAAAAAAAGTTAAAAAGCAGGAAGAAGCCTCTCGCTCAGTGCTCTGACTGAAGCTTCACAGAGAAAGAGAAAGCAGTATGAGAAACTAGACAGAAGATGGGGCAGGTGTTCATTACGGGCAGGGTTCTGAGCTCAATCTTTAGTGCACAATGTGTGCACAGACACACATGCATAGGTGCGCACATGCATGTGTGCACACACAAGCATTCACAAAAGTTTGCTCTCTGGTTGCAAGGAAGTTTATTCCTGAGAACAAATTTTTTGATCCCTACACTTCTATAGAGGCATAATTTATAGTCTTTATGTATAATTTCATTGAGGATTATTACAACCAAGGTGGAATAGCGAAGCGATTTAAGGACCTAGGCTTGGGAGCCAGGTGATAAGGAAGAGCCATGAGCTTTCTTATCTCCTCATGCAAACAATGCCATGGTGCTGCTTCAAGGTGCATTAAAGGAGTCCACAGGGCAGGCAGGGTGTACAGTGTGAGAGAACACTCGCACATCAGACGGCTTCCTGTTTTTGTATAAAGAAGAAACCTTACCGACATCATCTTTTCTCCCTCCTCGCTGCACTGCCGGGGAACTGAGCCCGGCTCTGCCAACTGGCTTCGTGCCTTACACAGCACAGGGAAGAACCCTTGAAATACCCCTGGCCATTGTAAAACATCATGCTTATTTTTAGCTCGGAAAATATGGAAGTTGTGGATGTACAGTGGAAACTTTAGTCTCGCCTACTAATCTGGATCCAGGAGACCTTGCGAGTGTCTGCAGTAACGGAGGTCTGGGCCTTGAAGCTATCTGACTGAGGCACAAGCATGGCATCTATCAGATTATTGACTTTTCTGATCTGCTTTCTTAATCTCTGAAGTCGGAACTCTAATCCCACTTGTCACTCTGTTCTTGTTTGTTTTGGCACAGATTAAATGGGTTAATACAAGTGGTTAGGTATTTAGCTCAGTGGTAGAGTACTTGCTTAGCAAACACAAGGCCTTAAGTTTGGTCCTTAGCTCTGAACAAACAAAAAATATATAAACAAATGGATTAAGAATTGAATGCAGCACTTAACCACTGATTTTTTTTCTGCCATCATAATTGTTTCTAATTCATTCATAATATAGCACCGTCTTTTCCAGATAGAGTCTAAATTGAATTATTTGCACTAACGTATCTTCAAACAAACACACTTGTCAGTTACACACAGAGTTATGGTGTTTGAGTCTGAGTCACTGTCCTCTTGAGAGTTTTCAGTGGATGCTGCAAGGTGGGGAGGGAGGAGTGACGGGACCCTTGAAGAAACAGTGAGGGTAGCCAGGCTCCCTGGTGTGTTTGGCACATCAGCAACCTGAACTGCACAAAAGGACAGTTTTCAGAAGTTAGCTCTCTCCTCGCACCGTATGGGTCCTGGGCGCTGAACTCAGGCCATTTGGCTTGGTGGCAGGCATTTTTACTACTGAACCATCTCATCAGCTCCCCAGCCCCCTTTTAAAGTAAAAGCAATGCATAAATATTCAATTTGTAGTGAAACCAGAATGCAAGACTATTAATGTTTAATCATTGTTGTCTTCTTTCATCAATGACAAAAACAAAAATCTAGCTATTCACGTTAAAATTGAAGCTAAGGGTTGATAACCTTAGATGATTTAGCTTAGTAAAAATGCCACACTCAGACCAAAGGAAGTGTGAGTGGCAGGTAAGGACTCTCCTACTGAGCCACATCACAAATGCTTGCATAGATTTTTAAAGTGCAAAAGAAATAAAGGATATTTGAATGATAGACAACTAATGAAAATCAAAAGTAACTTGGAAGCTCAATTTTGACCTTGTTAAGATGTGTTCACCATTCTTGGGATTAAAGCAAGAGGAGGAGGAATCATCTCTGTGGGTGTTGTTATTCCTTCCTAGGCAGAATGCACAAAAGAAAAAAAATGTTTTTCTGTGATGGTCTATAATGTGCTTAATCTCTAGGGAAACATAAGTTAATAATAACCATTTATGCATTTTTTTTAAAAAAGTTTGTTGATAATTTTTAGATTGTGGGGCATGTCTTCCCTCTTTTGTTGCTACGTCGACTCACTTGCTCTGAATCCTGATTCTTCTCACTGGCCACCATTCTTTCTTACTCCTGGCGTGATCGCCAACATCAGGACCACAGGTACAGTAGCGTCATAGGACAACCTGAGGCTGTGAGGGGCTCATGCATAATGAAAAAAAAAAAAAAACTCTGGGAAGGCAGTCGTAGTCCTTTCTGCGGTTTACCCGATTACACACAAGGAGCAGGAAGTCGGAGAGAGCAAGGACAGGAAAGGCCCAGCTTTCATGCTGGTGCTAGTGATGCCACTCTGCCAAAGACTGGCTGGAAGGCATAACGAAACACAGAGAGAACAGAAACCCTTCCCCAACCTGCAAAAGCTCTCCGTCTTGAAGTAGTAAGCAAGTCATTGAAATGTCATGGATTCAAGAAGATCAAACTAACATAGAGAAATAATTTTCAGGCATAGTGGTTTGCTTTGTAGAAGAAAGACAATGACAGATACACTTTGTATAACCAATCCCTTCTCTCTTCCCAACACATGTGCATGCACAGACACTCACACCCAACATGAATGCACACATATGCATACATGTGTACGCACACTCACACACACATTCACGAAGCAGAATGCTGTCTCTTCTCCTTGAAGGTATTTCATCTGGTTTACCTGGTACACTTGGAAGAAGGCATTTTTTTTTATCTTAAAATAAATATTCTTGAAACTCCTTATTATCAGAAATTACCCAATAAAGTTATAAAGTAAGAGGTAGTGGAAGGTGGAAATATAATACTTATGATAAAACCTTAATCAAATACGAAGATGGTAAGCCCCAGTATAGACCAACAGATATACAAAGAAATTTATTTCCCTCCAACAGCATTGCACAAACATTTAGCTCATGATAATTTGCATATTTAGTGTGTACACTGTCTACTTGGTGAGACGTAAAAGCAAGGACCTGATTTTACTTTCCTTCCCTCGTTAGGAACATGCCTCCTCCCATGCAAACATCCCCTTCAGGCCTGGAACTTTCTCCCACAATATGCATTAAATACACCCACTGATGGACTGAATCAACTTGATTTTCCCTGTGACTGATCCACAGAGAAGCTGGAAAATTATTTCTTCACTTCTTGGTTGACCTCAGCCACGAATCCGTTCTTCCATCTCCATCCCATTACAAAAGGACTGTAGTGGGTTCCAGTCAGCTGAAC
Organism: Alexandromys fortis; assembly: GCF_014885135.2. NCBI lineage: Eukaryota > Metazoa > Chordata > Mammalia > Rodentia > Cricetidae > Alexandromys > Alexandromys fortis. The sequence goes on along the minus strand of NW_026067914.1, from coordinate 2,473,802 downwards.
TTCTGAGGCTGGAGTGAGTGCAAGGCCCCTTCTCAACAGGATGTGGGAACTTGTCTCTCACCGCAAACTTAAGTTCCTGAGAGCAGGAGCTGAGTGCTTCAGAGGGCAGGGCATTGGTGGGAGGAGCTGGCGGCAGAAGCGGCAGTGACAGCCTTAGTTGCGAAGACCCTTTCTACACGAGGAGGTGGAGGTGATTTTTTTGGATATCTCTCCAGCCAGCAATGCCTTATCCTCAGTGGCTTACACTTTGAGGGAAAGTGTCCCATGAAGAATACAACTGGCGCCCGTGGGCTCTCCCAAAGCTGTGTGTGTTTGTCTATTTCTTTATGGTGGGTTGGCCTGATTGTGCTGTCAGGAAACTTCTGTGGGTATCACATTGTAGCATTGGTTCTAATGCTACCCAAAGCACCTGTTAAAACCAGGATCTTTCTCTTGTTTCTGCTTTGTAAATGGAGGGTGGGGGAAGCAAGAGACTTTAGCAAGCCATAGAGCCCTGATGCTGATGGCTTGGCTCCCAACTGCCTTGCATTGACAAAGAGGCAATCAGCAGGATTTTCATATTCCCCCTCAAAGACTAGGATGTCTTCATGATGTGAGCAGAGATGGGATGCAGAGAACACAGAGGATGGTAGTATAGATTCTATAGATACTATAGAACAATGAGCAGTCCTAAAATTGCTTGTTTTGCTTTTCTAACCTATATACGTGTGTGGGCATAAATAATAGGATGGTGTATATTACAGCAAACTCAGCCTACATTAGTTTAGGGTTTTTCAAGTTCCTTTAGCTTACATTATCAAAGTGTATGAAATTCAAAGATTGTCTTTGAAGAATTTACATTTTAACTATTGAGCTTATAGATAATTGTAAAAGGTTTTTACATGTATGTTACCTGTTGTTGATTTGGTTCTTGGGGGATTACTGTTTATTCTGTAATACAGGATAAGTTTTTCTGTTTTTCCTGTGTCTCCAATTGTCTTAGCTTTCTGTTACTCTTTCTAGTGATTGCTCACTAAAAACAGCAGGAGAAAATTCAGTTTGTTGAATACATATAAACATCCTATTGACTGAGAAGCTCGGCTGAGGCGAGAGATCTGCTCAGATGGCAACGCACTGACTGAGGCAGGAGGCAACTGCTACTCAGGGGAGATTCAGAGTTTTAAGCTAAGTAAACAACAGACATTAAGAGAAGTGTGAGGAAGGTTCTAGAACAGAAACAGATGGTATTTTGAACTATTACTTCCCAGAGTGTGACAATGCAGCCATTTCTGTCTCATTTCCTACCCCATCCCATTCTGTCTCTTGCCCCTTTTGAATACTGAAGAAAACACATGCATTAAGTGTTTAATGCCAGCCTTCAATGATATGATCACCAATCACCTTCAAAGACATCTCTAGTGTCAGCCTTCAGTAACACAATCACCTGACACCTCTTGTGCTCTCTCTCTCTCTCTCTCTCTCTCTCTCTCTCTCTCTCTCTCTCTCTCTCTCTCACACACACACACACACACACACATACACACACGTACACTGTGTGAGGAGCTAGGCTGCTTCCTTCTCCTTTGGTGTCATAGGGTTCTTCACTGGACCACGCCCTTTCTCATTAAAATTGTGATGCTCTCTGTTTCACACTTCCTGTGGTAGACATCTTGCTCTTGGTACCTTGCCATCCTCTTTCCCTCACCTTTCTGGGGGACTTCATGACTTCATCTGCTTAGGGTTATCATTCCTTCACTCACGAATTCAATCATTCATTTATTCATCAAACATCCATCCATCCATCCATCCATCCATCCATCCATCCATCCATCCAGATAGTGGTTCATCCTACTTGAGAGTTCTAGATATCCATTGTGTACACTCTGAATTTAGTGTATCTCACTTTGACACTCTTTAGTTTATTACCTGTTCTTTATTCCAGGGTATGAATCACCTCCATTTATTCCTATATTTAGCAAAAATTTATGTATTCTGGTGTCTTATTGCTAATTCTTTTTTTTTTTTGGGTTTTTTGAGACAGGGTTTCTCTGTGGCTTTGGAGCCCTGTCCTGGAACTAGCTCTGTAGACTAGGCTGGTCTCAAACTCACAGAGATCCTCCTGCCTCTGCCTCCCAAGTGCAGGGATTAAAAGTATGCGCCACCATCGCCTGGCTTCTTATTGCTAATTCTATGATTGGGAAAAATAATCACATTATTAAGTGTATGATTTTATATACAAGAGAAGGAAAATTCTGGCCTTGCTATCATATAACCTATGAGGACACTTTGATTCACTTAGGTGAACCAAACCAGTCACTTAGAAACTAGCATTCTGTGGTTCCATTCACATGAGGTACCCAGTGTAGCTGAATTCATACAGGCAGAGAGGCTGCCAGAAGCTGGGGAGGAAAGGAATGGGGAATTAACACTTAATAGATGCCCAGTTTCAGATGGGAAACATTAAATGTTCCTAGAGATGGTGAGGGCTGCACAACAATGTGACCATATGTGATACAGAATTGTAGACTTCACACAGCCTTAAATTCCTATTGAAATACACACACACACTCTCTCTCTCTCCTCTCTCTCCCCCCTCATTCACAAACACACACACACACACACACTCTTCTTTCTCTCCCCCCTCATTCACACATATACACACAACACACACACACAATTGGACTGGGCAAATGCCTCAGTGCTTAAAATGCTTCCTTCTCTACCTGAGGACCTATGTAAAGTCTGGATGGGATTGGTGGCTACCTGTAATTTCAGCCTTGGAAGGCAAAGGCGGGGGGAATCCCTAGAGCAAGCTAGCTATTGAGACCAGCCCCACTTTTAAGCTCTGGGTTCAATTGTGAGACTAACTCAATGAATAAGATCGAAGAGCTCTGGAGTATGAATCTCTGATTCCCCACTAGCCTTAAATTCCTATTGAATCTCTCTCTCTCTCTCTCTCTCTCTCTCTCTCTCTCTCACACTCTTCTTTCTCTCCCCCCATTCACACACACACATACACACAACATACACACACTCTCTTATTTCTCTCCCCCCTCTCATCCACACATATGCAAAACACATACACACAACACACACACATTTACACAAATGAAAAAGGAAAAAAAATGTCAGATTTTATGTTAACTATGTTCTACAATTATACAAAAATTCAGTAAGGTTAGTTAAAATCAGGGCTTGGAGCAGTGTTAAATCAGATATGATGTAATAGATAATATTGGCTCGATGTCAAATACCAGCATGGATAAGGCAAGCAACACACTATTAGAGCGCTAGAAAAATGACTTTAAATGACCAAAGTTGTTGGGCAACACAGTAAATACAGGTATTTTGGGTGGTGTCCTGTGACATGGAGACATCTGAAAATAGGAAGCACAGGTTGGGGGTAGCAGCATCATCTTGAGGACTCTTTCCCTCCCTCCCTTCCTTCCTCCCTCCCTCCCTCCCTCCCTCCCTCCCTCCCTCCCTCCCTCCTTCCTTCCTTCCTTCCTTCCTTCCTTCCTTCCTTCCTTCCTTCCTTCCCTCTTTCTTTCCTTTGTTCCTCTGTCTCTGTCTCTGTCTCTCAGAAATGAAATTTCCCTTTAGTGTCAAAACATCATGGACACATTGGGTTGATCTTCAGTGCTTCTAATGAAGCAGAATTGAGCTCCCGGGATAATGGGGAGTGTCACTCCAAAAATCTAATAGAAGATACCAGTGGAAGTCCAAAGACAGAAATCAAATCATGGGGAAATGTGGTGGAACTTGGGAACCAGCTCTAAAGAAGGATGGAGGATATAGAAACCAACCACTTTCACAAGGCACTTGGCAAGAAGACCCCGATACCAGCATGGTCTGATGGAACCAACTAAAGGACCGAGCCATTGAACTTGGTTCTGTCTGACACCCTGACTTAAGACCACCTTCCATTGTTACAAGCCACAGTCATAGTATTTTGTAACAGAAATCACTAGAAACCGAAACATGTACCTCCACCTGAAATCCCTTGTGCTAGGTTTCTGTGAGATTCGAAGTGCTTAAATGGATGACGTTTAGAAAAGAAGGGCAGGAAGGGTTCTTCTCGTGATTGCATTACAGGGTCACCATTTATTGCTGTCCTTTTCTCCCCGGGTGGCATCCAACTGTGTTTAGTGATTAGTGACAAGCAGCAGAGGGGACTTGGCACTTAACCTGCCCAAGCCAAGTCATAGGCTATTCTGGCCTGTTTTCAGGAAGCTTGCCCCAGCAAGCCAGTTACCCGAGTGAGTCAGTTACTATATTGTTGCTGCAACAAGAGACCGGAAGAAAACAGTAGCTCAGGGAAAAGAAAGAACGGTTTATTTTGCCTTATGGTTTTGGAAGGTATATTCCACCACGGCTAAGAAGTTATGGCGGCAGAAGGAGGCATCCGGTCACGTTATACCACATGCTGAATGCCTGTGCTCGGCTCAATTTCCGTCTTTTTTCGTGGTTGGGGCTCTCAGCCCACAGAATGGTCCCCTCTCAGTCAGGGCTAGGTCCTTCCACATCGATTAACCTAACCCTTATACACCTCCAGAGATTTGTTTCCATGGTGACTCAGAATGCCATTCAGATCACTGCTAAGATTAACCACCAACCAAAGAATATGCTGTGCTTATACAGCCTCATGGCTTTCCTGACTTCCTGTTTCTGCAACTAGGCTGGTTAGCAAAGTTACATGAGCAGGGTGAATCTGGGGCTTTCCGCATCACCAGAGAATTCCCAGACTAGCTTCTGATACGAAAATATCTTTTGGCTTCTACAGTTTCCTACTGGCTTCTTGCATCTACCTGGACACATACTTGATTTGCTCTGGCGATTGGGGCAGAGGCTATTCCAATTCTTCCTCTCACACTCAGTAACTGTACGGTAATTAAGAACAACCTTAGCCCTGAGCTTTAGTGACAAGCAAGGAGGTAAAATTGGGTCTTACAGCTAACCCAGTCGAATTGGTGGCCCTAGCATTGAGTCACGGTGTCTGACAAAGAAACAAAGCCTTACACATGGGGCCACAGTTTGACAGAAAAGTAGCAGAATAAGGGACTTGTCCTGATGCCCCCCAGGACCTTAGTCTGTGTCTCTATCTTGCTCTCCGGCTCTCCTCAGTGTGGTATTGAACCTCACTCTGCAGCTCTGTCTTGCACACACACTCTGCTCCTCACTGTGGGATTGGTAGCTTCACTGACAGCAAATACACTTGTGCGTGCTGGGCCAGGAGATTTTGGGGCATCACCTAACAAATATAAACTTAAGTCAATAAAGCAATTGAGGCACAGACATCCCATTCATTTACCTACTGCTCACAGACGGCACCTGGTCTAACTAACAAACCAAACAGCTCTAACCAATCTCAGTAGCCAGAGAGGGACCAAACCTTCTCATGAGACATGGTTTACTTTCTCTATGTTCCTGTTGTTAGAAACATGGCCTCAGAGGCAGCTCCCAGCACCATCTCAGACAAGTGCATGGCTCAGGCACATCCCTGAACTTCCCTGCCTTGGTAACTTCTGACACAAGTGGGATCTGAAAACAGCATCCAAATTGCTGAGTCCTTCCCAGCCATCATGTGCACTTAAGCTTCGGGACACTAGATGTCAGCATCCCTGCTCTGTGAGGTGGTATCAACTTTCAGGACCAGCATTTCTCCTCTGGAAGGAAGTGGAGAGACCCCCCCAGGAAGAAGTGTGTGTGTGTGTGTGTGTGTGACGAACCAAATGGAAGTTAAAGAGATGGAAATGACAAGGAAGTGGAGCTGACTTCAACCTGCGAAAGTCATATACTTCCTTCCCAGCCTTTCTTTCCTCTTTTTGAAATACCCTGCCAGCTCTCTCACAGGGTTCCTGGAACTGGCTACAATTCCTCGGATATGAATGATTGCCTTGAGGAGAGCATTTTAAAGATGGGATTAGGTTGGAAAGAACAACTTCATCTGTCTCCCCTTTGCCTGTTGTCTGTTGCTCGTTTCTTGGGACATTAGACTCATTGTGTGTCTGATCTCATATATGTATGTGTTGCTGTATGTGTCTCCTCAGGCAGCTCCCCTCCTAGCAGGAAGAGAGCGGCTATATCTACCTATGGCTTTGCTTGTGGGACGACAGAGTCTTTATTTTTTCTACACAAGCAAACTTGTACCTGGTGCCAATATATTTTATACAACAAGTACCAATAACTTAATGCTACCTATTAGTACTCAATATGTAACTTTATCCCTATGACAAACCCACGAGGCCAGAATAATCACTACATCCTTTGTTAAAGAAGAAAACTTACAGACATCATATGGCTCTTTCAGAGTTACATGGTGATAGGAGGCAGAGTCTAAAGTCCGTTCTCTTTTAATGACTCCACTATAAATCTAGTATAAAGGGGAGGGGGAGAAACAGCCTAATACATTCTTCAAAAGCAACAGCCGCACATGCAAGAGAACCAAAGCTTGTAACCCAAACCCGTAGTTACTGGCCATTCTCAACGCCTTCCTTGGCTGACTCGTAGCTGGTAGTCATTATCTATCCAGTGTGCCAGGGCCTCCTTGGAGAAGGAGGATCATGGCTATTGCTTCTTTCTGTTGTCAGTGTGGGAATCTCACAGAAACCTCATGCTCTGCCACATCTTAAAGTCCGAAGGAAACCAAATGTAGTTCCCCCTGCCCCCATCAGCAGGACAAACCTACATTTGTTAAGCGCGAGAACGAGGCAAGTCGTTGGTGCCCAGCTCTGCAGGCAGTAGGATCGTGCCTCTGGCTCTGTTGCAAGGATAGAGGTTTGCAAGGAACAAGAGGCCCAGCTGTCTTTTCTATCTGCTTTTCTCCCTCCTGGCTAAGATACAGCTGAGATTTAGCATCCGATGTCCATCTCCTCTCATGTTTTCCAACAGAACATGTCTTTCCCTCACTTACTCAGCCAGGACAATCTGACCTGCCAGAATCTAGAGGTGGCATCACTCCCTGCTGTAAAAGTCCATGCACTGATGGGAGAGATGAGACCTGGGCATCCTTGTTACCTGGTTGCTGCAGAAGAAGGTAGGAAGGCGACTAGGCTCAGTTAGTGGGTTTTCCTGGGGGCCATGCCTCGGCTTCCCCCGCTTTTAGCTGCTGTGTCTGTCCTGCATACAAACACCAAGAAATAGCGGCACGTTCTGATGCCTGGCAGGGCTGTGTGTAGGGGACTGGTTGGATGAGCTGCCCCTTCTTCCCCGTACCAGGCTGACACACAGAAAAGTTCACTTCTGTCCTCAGGATATTGAGCAAGAAGGGGAAAAGACGGGAACTGAAAAGTGTCTATTCAGCCCATCTACTTCTGCTGACCTTCCCACCAAGCATGTGATATTCAAAAGAGGGAAACCAAAGCTCCGGTGGCCACCATTGTACAAAAGGGCGAAGTCTTAGGGAGGATTTTGTTCCCAAGATCTGTCTGTGCTCCTGGACCTGTCACTTTGTGGTGGAGACCAAATTGTACTCTTGATTGGGAAAGTCCCGCCAACCAATGTGTGCAATAATTGGAGCCCAACTCTAGCTGTGGTCTAGAGATGAAATGGGGTGCGTGTAGGCAGCACGTGCGCTGGAGAGCCCCATGGACTCACTTCTAATGTTCTCGTCATATTTCAAACTCAGAGGCAAACAAGGTCCTAGATGATAATCTTTGGTAAGAAACTATCCTCAGGATTTTACAAATTTCACCTAATTTCTTTCTTCTTTCGTGATCTTAAGGACAAACATGAAAATCAAATACTATTCCGAGCCCAGTGAACAGGACAAGCTGCTTCTCTTCATGGCTATGACCTTGTAGCGGTCCTTTCAGGAAGGTCTGTCCTTTATAGGTTAGTGAACCACACAGCCCACTTGCCCTCTCTGGTCAGTGATCTGTTTCAGACAGCTCTCCTTTATTAACTTGTTTGTTGATTTATTTATTTATTTATTTATTTATTTATTTATTTATTTATGAGACAGGGTTGCTCTGTAGCTTTGGAGCCTGTCCTGGAACTAGCTCTCGTAGACCAGGCTGACCTCAAACTCACAAAGATCTGCTCTTCTCTGCCTCCCAGGTGCTGGGATTAGAGGCACCTGCCACCACAGACAACTCTCAAAACAAGGAGAATTTCTTACATTTTAAAAGGGACTGTAAAATGAACAAATGAACAAATTAGAGTGGAAGTTAATCCTTCCTTCCGTGTTCCCCGTCAGTTGTCAGACAGTATCCTCTTCTTGTTCTTTCTAAGGAAACTGAGAGCTACACTCATGGGGCTGTTGTCCCTCCACAGGGTGCATTTGGGGTTCTTTATCCTCACAAAACATCCCTTTAGTGTGGCGTTTTGACATCTCCTGGGCTGTAACAGTCTGAAAATGAATTTTGTTTGCACACTCGATGTGGAAAAGGGAGAGTGTCTCCACTGTGAGTCTTTCAGGATAACATGTAGCCCTAGCACTTCCTCCTCCATCAAGAAAGACAATGCATCATGAAGAACATGTTTTCTGTTAACCGTAATTGCATTATGTCTTAAAAAGAAACCGATGGGCTGGGGGAAAACCCTCAGTGGGTAAAGCAGTTGTCATACAATTATGAGAAGTTGAGTTGAAGTCCACAGAACTCAGATAGAGTCAGGTGTGACAGCATGTACCTGCACTCCTAGAGTTCCTATGGCAACATGGGAAGCTCACAGTTCTGCAAGGCTAGTAATACAATGGTGAAGAGAAAAGAGACCATGTCCCAAACAAGATGAAAGGTGACAAACCACAACCCCAGAGAAGCTAGGTAAAAAAAGAGGACCCTAGGAGAGACACAAATGTAAGGCTCCAGGAAAGGAAAATAGTCAAGATCTCCTGGGTAAATTGGGAGGAAGTGGAAGAGAGGGGATGGGGGATGGGAACATGAGAGTTCTACATGGTTGAGTTGGGGGAGGGATGGAGAGGGAGAGCAATGAAAGAGATATCTTGATAGAAGGAACCATTATGGGGTTAGGGAGAAGCATGATGGTAGGGAAATTCCCTGGAATCCACAAGGATGACCCCAACTAAGACTCCTAGCAATAGTGGAGAGGGTGCCTGAACTGGCCTTCGACTGTAATCAGATTAATGACTACCCTAATTGTCATCATAGAACCATCATTCAGTAACTGATGGAAATAGATGCAGAGATCTACAGTAAAGCACTGGGCTGAACTCCTAGAGTTCAATCAAAGAGAGGGAGAAGGGATCATATGAGCAAAGGGGTCAATATCATGATTGGGAAAACCACGGAGTCAGTTGACCTGAGCTAATGGGAGCCCATGGACTCTGAACTGACAGCTGAAGAACCTTCATGGGACCAAGCTAGGCCCTCTGAATATGGGTGACAGTTATATGGCTTGATCTGTTGGGGATGGGGCTGACAGTGGGACCAGGACTTATCCAGGGTATATGAGCTGGCTTTTTGGAGCCCATTCCCTATGGCTGGATACCTTGCTCAGCCTTGATACAGGGAGGCAGGCCTTGGCCTTTCCTCACATGATGTGACAGGAGGCCTTACCCCCTTTGAGGAGTGATGGGGAGGATGGGGAGAAGGTGGGGGAGTGGAGGTAGGGGAGGGGGGAACTAGGTTGGTATGTAAAATGAAAAAAAAATCTTAAATTAAAATAAAGAAACTGATATACTATATAAGGTTTTCATTGTTTTTGTGGTTACTTCTCAGTGAAAGCTTTGATAAATCACTGGGAAATCTGAGCAATTAAATACAAAACAAAACCATTCCAAGTTTTCTCAAATCCAGCATTAGACCTTCTAGCTGCCACGCAATCTGAGGTAACGCCTCAATACTTCTCGACATTTTATTAAATGCTCAGGGCTTCCACTCCCACAGGAGTGATTTCAAACAAACGATGATTGGCTTGATGCTCGGATCGGAAACCTGAGCTGGTACTCCCCCCCCCCCCCATCCCATGCTGCAGTATCGCACAGTGCCAGCCAGTGAAGCGCTGTGAGCTGGGAAGGTGTGCAGCGGGAGTGGCAACCACCCTTCTCCTCCCAACATTATCGCTCCCAGGATCAAATGCCTGCTCAGGATTTTAGCATCCCTTTTCTTATCACCCAGCTCAATTCTTCTACCTCTCCCTCAGACCCATTCCATCTGCCCGGGAAAATGATTAGTGTGCACACACCCTCTGCCTGTCAATATGCTTGCTGCTCTGTCTCCACGTTAGAAGTAGAGCTTCTCACTGCTGTTTCATTTTAGCAGTGATCACACTTCCACTCCACTGGAAAAAATACTAGTTAGTATCCTGGGTCTTAAAATAGGTAACCAACCTGGAAACCAAGAGCCCAGGCAGTCCTGTTTCAAGTGTGGTCATCTGGTGCTGGTGACCACATTAGCTCGACTGTGCCGGCAAAGCCTCCGCGGCTGTGTCTGAGCATGGAAAGTCATCTGGTCCAGAGGCAATGGTTTCCTTTGTGCCAGGGATCTGGGTTTGGATCGATAGCCCTGGTCTCCCCTCTAGCTGCTCAGAAAAGAAGGGGATCTGGCAGCAGAGCCACACCCTTCCCCCACCAAGATTAGCATTAGCAGCTGATGATGGTCAAATGAATCCATGCCTCAGTGAAAGCTCACAACATTTGCAGGCTGCTCGCCAGCTGTGTGAGCCAAGTGTGCTCAGATCACAGCTCATCAGAGAGACACATCCCTCCACTGGGCTTCCTCCCTGCCATGTTAGGCTGCGAGATGCCCAGACCCCCTGGCAATGAAGAAGAGAGTGGGTTATATGGAAGTGGAGAGCAGACATGGGCTCTGCTGATTTTCTTCTGACTTTTTTTTTATTAAATGTTTTTATTCAGTTTTAAGATCACAGTTAAAGTACTTTAGCATGTTATACACATGACTTACATGTGCAATTTTTAGAAATATCAAATTAGGTATAAGATTTTGAAGAAATTATATAAATGTATATATTGACTTGACCCCAGGTCTTAAGTCTGTTGACAGTTTTAGCATGACTGATTTGTTCATTTTATTTCAGTTTTTGTTTTATTTTAATTTGCTTTGGAAATTGGCTTTGTTCTTCTGACTTTTGTGGCCACTTCCTCTTCCTTTCCTCAAAACTTCTGCATAAAGAGAAACATCACAACTCACACCATGCAGGACTGGCTCAGATGTAATGTGCGAAAAAAAAAAAAAACAAAAAAAGCCCAGTGGCTCCTCTCTTCTGTCTTTGTCTTTTCTTCTGACCTCAAAGTTATCCTTCTAATCTGTTCTTTCTTTTGCTTCTCCAGAAAGTTGGGAAACTTTTTGGACAACTTTGGAGTTTAAAGATCCTAGACATACATTTGCCCTGGAGAACAAGATTCAGAACTTAAAGGTCTGGGCTGGAGAGATGGCTCAGTGGTTAAGAGCACTGGTTGTTCTTCCAGAGGTCCTGGGTTCAGTTTTCAACACCCACATCTTGGCTCACAATCTGCCAATTCTAGAGGATCTTGGTGCCCTCTTCTGGCGTCTGTGGGTAATGCACACAGTGTCCCAACATGCAGGTGAAATATATAAATATCATGGTCAGAAGAAAGCTCGTGAGACCTCACTCTACACAAATAATGACAGGCCCTATGGAACGCTGAGAATAGGAAAAAAATAGTCTTTACCAAGGAAAGCACAAGTTGATTATCCAGTACCAAATGGACAACCCTGAAATGTATAGATATAAGTAGCATTATGCAGGCTGAGAAGGTTGTATTTATGTATTTAGAAATATATGCAAGTAGCAATGATGAAAAACAAGAGGCTATAGATTTGAAAGAGAATGGGGGGAATATACAAGAGGATTAATAACTGATTTATGATCCCCCATGGACTGTTTAATGTGTTTTATCTAGAGTGTATCTTTTTACAACAAAACATGTACTCTTATGACTACAACATTTGATTGGAAGCATAAGAAATAAAAAGACAAAGTGTTTAAGATAGAAGGTTCAAGAATTGTAACAATTTTTCTGCCTTCTTAATGAATTGTCTTGACCAGAATTTGTTTTTTTTAAAGTGGGGAGAGGGGATCCTGAAGGTCAGCAGAGGTCACAGAGGTGGCAAGAAAACCACAACCTTCTCTTCCCTTCCTGCTGGCTCCACCCTTTTGATTTGGTTAGCAAGTTTTCTTACCAACCAGTGTGCACCAAGAGGCCCTGTCTGGTTTGCCCCTCTCCCCACCCCCACAGCTCACGGTGTTCCTTGTTAGCCTTTTGTCCTCTATGGGTCCTCACGTCTCCTTTGCCTGCTGAGATTCTTATTCCTGCTTTTCTAACCAGGCAAACAGTAGAGGTCAGTTTTCGTCAGTGTCCCGACAGTCACCATTCACATGAGACACGTGAGGTAGGCTTGAGCCGGGCATCTGCTGTAGACTCCTTTCCCGACTCACATTCTCACCTCCTGTCAGCTTGTCCCAGCCCCTCAGCCTCCCAGGGATCTTTGGAATTTAGCCCTCCCCTCCCCCACTGAGTCCTGCCTCTCGCACTTCCTGGGTGACAAAGCCATAACTTCTTACCGAACTGCTCTTCTTCAAATGGACCCTTTCCCCATAGGACTGTCATCAAGATCGTCCTCTGATAAATGAACCATATCTGCTTAACGCATCTCAGTGACTTTCCAACCCTCAGGATAAAAGTAATCCAACTCTTTCTTTTTTCTTCCTTTTTTCAGTGTTTTGCAGTTCTGGGTATTAATCCTCTGGTTTTACTCACGCTAGGCAAGCACTTCGCCATTGGACTATATTTGGAGTCCTTAAAGACAAGGGGGGGGGTCTCCTTTCACCTGTTTGGAACACATCTGTAGTCACACATGACATCCCTCCTCCATTACATCCCTGCTTGCCTCCCCCTTGTCCTCATGTGGGGCGCCTGACATCTGCTTTTTTAAGCTCATTTCACCCTCAAACTCCTGCCTCCTTTTCCCCAACAGAGTACTTGCTATGTCACATGGTCACATCTTTAGGTGTTGGTTTCCTTAGACATTGTCAGAAATGCACCATGGTTTTTAAATTGTCTGTGCTTTTAGAAGAGCAGTCTTTGGACTTCATGAGTTACTGCTCTATGAGATTTTGGTCAGAGAGACCCCAGAACAAGCAGGTTGTCACCATTGCTCTTGGTTGCCCACCTCAACTGGATGGTAAGATCCTATTGCTGAAGAAGCCACTTGCTTTGATTGCGGGACCCAGAGAGCTAAGAATTGTAGGGACCAGGAAACTCTCCCTTTTGGTTAGCTTTCACAGCTCTGAAAGGTGCTTGCTAGGCAGGCTGCTGAGAGAGAAAAGATATCAGTGATCCCCTCTAGTGCTGGCCCCGGCGCGTGATAATACCAATGCTCCAGGTGAGGCATGCTCACCGGTGTAATAGTAGTAAGACTGTCTACGGGGATAACTAACCACTCCCTTGACAGGATTTGAGGCCTACTCCTCTGAAGGGAATTCAGAACTGGTACAATAAACATGGTCAAAAACCATGAATGAAGAAGTAATACACCCTAGAAGAGAAACAGGTGAAGTGTTTTTTTTTTTCTAAACAGTCATGTTTTCTTAACTGCCATCTAAATATTTATGTTATAGTCATAGATATGTGTCGCTTCCAATCTTGGCCAGGGGATACTGCAGGTGGGTAGTAATTAATGCAGAGACGCATTGATATTCAAAGCGGCGAGAATAAGCTATTGTGTGTGCTCAACCACAGACGTAGCATCTCTACAAACTGTCCTCCAAGGCTCAGGGACCACCGTGGGAGAGGGGACAGAAAGAACATATGATCCAGAGAACGAGAGGGGTGCTGTGAAATGCTGCCCTCTGGGTGTAAAATGGCCCTTGCATCCATGAGCTTGCAGCATCTGTGATTACCTACCTAGGACCTGCAGGGTATCAAGCTGGTTAAAATATCGGCAGGTAGAAGGAAGAGCTCATGAAGCCCCATGTCCCATTTGAGAAGCTATGGGCAGTTGCTGGCTGCTTCAAGAGGAAGAATCCCTTTCTTCAGAGTATGGCTGCTGGTAGGTTCCCCATGCTCCAGTGAATGCCACAACACCCGTGTGCGTTTGGGTGGCACTCATTGGATTCTCGGGGTTAAATTAATAAATTTATTAATTATAAAATGAGCATGTAAATTTGAGAAGGAGATGTGCTACAGGGTCCTGGGGGAAACTGAAGGTGGAATGAAGGGGGGATATGATCAAGATACTTTGTATATACATATAAAATTTTCAAGTAATAACAAATGTGTATTTAAAGCATTAGGGAGATTTTATGCTAATGCCACACAATGAAAGCAAGGTTTTACTCTTCATTAGATTTTGATTTGAAAAAAAAAAACAAGGATTAAACAAGGATTATAAAATAATTTGGGCTCAGATGAGAAAATTTCAAGATAAGCAATCAAATATGAAATTATTACGTTTTAAAGGTTGATAGTCGTTTGTAAGAGGTACATACTGAAACAGCTAAGAAACTAATTATCCTGTATCACATAATTTATACACTCCAGTGGCTCAGGAAAGAATTTACATAAGCACAGAAGATATTGTCAAATGTTAAAATTTTGAATACATTTAAGTGATGAGGATGAGGGGTTTTGTAGATTATTAAAACTTTTCTGTAGAACTGAGCTTAAAAACAGACCAACAATGACAGGGAAAAAGGAAATGCAGACTGGAGTGTCTTCACATCCAGAGGGATCTCTGTCTTCTGTGAAGAGTCTGATCCCATGGTGGTCTGAAGAGCTGCCATGCTCCTCTCTAACTGCTGCTGTAGTTAAAGTCACCTGCCTGACCTCAGCTGGCAATGGCTCTGCAATCAATGTTGTAATCTGATGCTATCCAATTCACCAGAACCTTTGGAATTCTCCTTCTGGCTCATTCTTCCTTCATGGAATTGTTTCTCTTGAAGTCTACAGACTGACCTGAATCTTGATCTTGAGAAGCCCCCACGTGGGAACCAGAAAACAAAACTTGCATAAGCTGTAAGATCATCGCCTGCATTAAGGCTGAGCATGGCATTCCACCATAGTGAATGGGCTCCAACAAGGGCTTGGTCCCACCCCAACTTCATGTGCCAGATTTTGTGGACTTCCCATAGAAGCCCTTACCCATTGGGGGGAGTGTAGGGGGGATGGGCTGAAGGAGGGGGGGATAAGGCGAGTGGGAGGGAGAACTGTGGTTGGAATGTAAGATGAAATTTAAAAAATAAATTCATTAAAAATTTAATAAGAAAAAGATCCTGTCCTTGATGTACATGCAAATGGCCTCCAGGTCAGTGGCCAGATAAAAAGGAGAACCAGGGATGAATTTTTACCTGCAGATTTAGCTTTTCTCTCTTTCAGGATTTGATGCCTGGGCACACCATCACAATGAGTAAGATTGATTTTGATAGGTAAAGTAGCAACCTCAGAGAAACCCCAGGAAAGTTATGATAGTCTTTGGCAGGTAATGGTGGCAAATGGGCCACAGGAAGAATGATGACTGAGTTCTGACTTTAAGTGCATATTCTTTTATATTAGAAAGACTAAAGGGCTGCTGAGACGGCCCAGGAGTTAAGAGTACTTCCTGCTCTTCTAGAACCTAGGTTCGATGCCCAGCACCCACAGGGTGGCTCGCAACTGTCTGGGAATCTAACACTATCTTCTGGCCTCCACAGACACTGCATGCATGTTGGGCACGGAATACCTGCAGACAAAACACCCACATATTGAATCAATCAATAAATAAACAGCCAAGGAGATGTGATACATCTTTGCCAACTCTTGGTGATGGACATGTTTGTTGTCTTTTGTTATATATAATGGTTTAGCTATTTTCAAAAGCAGATCAAGGAACCAGGTGTTCTTTCAACCTCTCATGGAACAAAGATTTCCACTTAGACTTGTACAATGGCTGTGCCAACATGGCTGTGCCAACATGGCTGTGCCAACATGGCTATGCCAACCTGCTGTCTGTAGCAATGACTGTTAGTCTTTTCTTCAGTACTGATGGGAGAGGAAGCAGAGCTCCAAAGCTGAGGTCCTCTTGGTGACAAAGAACCACTCATTGTAATTTTAAATTGCCAAACTCGGGTGTTTTGGATACAGTATTTCCCCTAAGTTCCCAGCAGCAGCAGAAAGAGGTGAACAAATTATATACAAGACAACGAAAACATATGCAGTCTTTCCTCTATAAGAAGCGATTTCTCTTCCCCCTCTTCTCACTCTAGAAGCTAAGAAAACAAAATTGCCCCCACTTAGAGTCTTCCTGCTTTGTGGCTTCTGGGAGCTAAAAACATCTCAAAACCACAATTTTAGCACCACAATTGATAGTTCTCTTATACCTTTAGCTAAATGCAGTTTCCTCTATAAAATGTATGAGAGTAAAATATCTATTTAGCTTTCTGTAACCGTGGAAAGTCTTATCTTTGTGTGAGGGTGGTCACAAGGCCTGGGGTTCCTTGAAAAATCTAGGGACTCAATATTCTAGAATGATAGGCTGAGTTTTTTAGTATTGTTAAAGACAGATTGAAGAGGCAGAAAGTCTGTGAGCCTGGCCTAGACAGGGCTGAGGACACACCATTCCTTGGGGGGAGAAGAAAGGCAGCCACACGGCTACCTGCTGTAACATTCAGCTCCATCTGTTCTAAAAGCATGCTCTGGGCAGAGGTGGCAAATGCATACAGAGTAAAGAAATCAGAGGAGGAATTAGCCATTGCCCATACCCAAAGGCAAGGACAACCGAACGAATGATTCTCCTAGGTGGTTTGCAGAGAATCCATGCAGAATTCGTTAGGAATTAATTATCTCTCAAACAGTTTTAACAAAACCTTTATTTTTGTGAATGGGAGAGTGCATGTCCACCTGTTAGGTCGCACGCATGCCATAACGTAAGTGTGGAGGTCAGAGGTCAAAATTAGCTGTTGGGTCATGAGCTTCTGAGGGGTCTCTTGTCCTTGCCTGCGATCTTGCTGGAGCAGCACTGGGAAGACAGAGCCACAGCACCAGATCTGGCTTTTATATGGTGTCACAGGAGCCAAACTCAGGCAGTCTGGCTCGTGGGGCGACTGCTTCCGTGTGCTGCCCATCTCTCGTACTATCTATCAATTCCGCCTCCCAGCTTCTGACACAACCAGTTTTAGCCGTTGTACAGTGAAACATGCAAAATACTACCCACAAGAATGTCCACCTTTGGACCCCAGGAAGTGCAAGTATATTGTTTTATATGACATAGGGGGACTGTAGAAAAATGATTGAAGTTTAAAGTAATTTACAGTGCAACGTCTATATTATTAGAGCACAATATATTGTAAGCCTCAAGGGAGGAGAGTGGTCATGAGACGTCATTCCAAGCTGATGGAGCCTGAAATGCCACTTGAACGATGAGTAGGGTTGGGTGGCTGGGGGAAAGTGTTAATAAGGAAGTGTCCCGGGACCTAATAGTTTCAAAATTCTTCCAACGCCAGATCTGCGGGAACTGAAACAGAGAAGTCTACGTTCTCATGGAGTCAGCACATTGCAGCTGCTCTGTCTTTGGTCTGAGCCTCAGCCATGTGGACCGCTGTGACATTAGCCTGTGTGTGAAGCTTTGGAGGGATGTCTGGGCAAGGCTGGGTGACTGAAGTCGCAGCAGAGTTTGCCAGTGGTGACGAGACTTGAACAGCGATGGCAAACCTGCCTCAGACAGAAGGGAAACTGTAATGGCGCAGAAGAAGGAGATGCCATTCAAGGGAGTGGCTCTGGGCTGCTGGGAAGAGGATTGATAGAGAATACTGATCAATGGTGAACTCTCTCTGAGTAGATAGGGTTACTGAGAGGAGGAGGCGGAATGATATCTTTCTAAAAGAATGCATGTTTGCATGCACGCCCCTTCCATTCTCTTCCGTAGTACTCTTTAATCCAAACCAACACTGCAGTGGCTAATGTTCTAGTTCAATGGGCAGATTGCTTGCTACATGTCCCACCCCTAGGTCTCAGAAATAAACAAGAAATCAAAATCACTTGTATCGTTATATTTAAAACATTGATTTGATGTAAACTTTATTGGCATCATTAAGCCCAGAAGGTAAGTCATGTGAATGCAAATAAACCAATAAGCTTCCAGAAGGATGAGACAGAGCTGACTTAAGCAGGTTACTCATGCTCCTTGCATGATCCTCCCTCATCTTCAACACGCGCGCTCGCAGACACACACACACGCACACGCACACGCACACGCACACACAGACACACACACGATATTCATGTGCCTTTACCACACAGCCAGCCTCAGCGCAGGCTGCCAGCAGCTTCAGCCGTCTCCTCAAATTAAAGTTAATTCCTCATTTAAAACTATTGTAAACACAAGATCTTAAAGTAACTGGTTTGCGGAACAAGACAGTTTGTATGCAACTGGAAAGAGCTAGCGAATATTTGGCTGAGCAAAGGAATGGTTTGGTGTATGAAGGGGAAAATGTAAGTCTTAGATGTGGCCATCAGTAAAGCTGCGAGTGATTAGTTGATTGGATGAAGAGGCACAGTTGCTGGCCACCCGAGAAACAGGTATCTCCGCTTTCCACCTTCTTCAGTAAACTATTGTTTGGGAGGCTATTTATCTTGTCTGAACATCCAGCATTGCAGAGCCTTGATCTTAAACTGCCTGGTCTCACGTTGGCATCAAATACTTAAAACTTACTGGGAGCCCCCAAAGAATTTTTAATGACATGGCTAATCGCTGAGAACATTTCTGTTTGTTATCAATCCATTTAAAACAGCAAATCATTAAGTAGTAATAAGATTATCACTTTTATGAAAACTGAATTTCCCCATACATACATTTTATTAGGAGGCGTGGCTTTGCTTTACATGTTTGCCAATGTCTTCACTGTCCAGTAAAACAGAAAACAGCTGGGTCCTCATGTTTGCTCAGCATTTAATTTGTCCTGACATAGTTTTGCATGATGTATTTGAAGATATGACCTCACACAGATACATTGTTGGAAAGCAGAAGGATGCCTTACTTGCTTTTTCAGATGGTTGTAGAGCCTCTGGAAAATCCCACTGAGCAGTCACGGGATTGAGAATCGAGAAGGCAAGTGTGTCCCAGAATACATCAACATTCTGGATCTCATAGAGAGGAAGTAGGTAATTCCCAATAATCTTGGAACGTAACTTGGAACAGGGCTTCTCTGGCCCTGCTTTAGTTGGTGTGAGTCCCTGGCTTTCCAGGATGCATGAGGTTTCCTGCTGCCTGTGGTATCTTCATGTGAACCATCTACAGACTGCAGAGGCTTTCTTCCAGCTCTGTGACCAGCATCTTAGTCCCACTGCCCATCAGACCAGTGTCAGGCTAGCTACTGCGATTTCATGTGGAACTATAAGGAATCTGAGCAAAAGTCCTTCCTCATGGTCATTTTGTTTATATATATTTAAAATATTATCAACAAGCTGGTAAGATGACTCAGAGTATAAGGGCACTGGCTGCTGCTGATGCCCTGAGTTTCATCCCAGGACCCACAAGGTGGAAGGAGAAAGCCAACTCCTACAGGCTCTCTGACCTCACACATGAGTCATGGCACATACACGCACATGCACAAGACACACAACAGTAATTTTGAAATTTTAAAAGTTTCAAATAAAGTTAGAATATTATTGATACTTAAAAGATCTAATTCCAGCCAGGGAGACTGATTTGTGAATTTTAGTTGATTTATATGTATAAACATGTTATTTATTATTCGTTTCCATGTGAGTTATGACCTCCTGGGTCATGGGGCTTAAAGCCTGACTCTAACAGTTCTGTTGTGAGGAGGGGTTTACAGGTATTTTTTTTAATTATTTGTTTTCATTGTGTGTGTGTGTGTGTGTGTGTTGTGCACACACGCGCACATGCATGCAGATGTCCACGGAGGCTAACGGCCTTGGAGCTCCCGGAGCTGGAATTACAGGCAGTTGTGAGTTGCACAGTGTGGACCCCGGGTCTGAACCCAGGACCTCTGCAAGAGCAGCATGTGCTCTTAACATACATGACATCGTACTGAACCATCTCTCTAGCCCTCACGGTCTTTGATATCCAAAGAAGCCAGTATAAGAATCACACGGTTCATCAATACAAACTCAGTGTTCAGCTTAAACTCCCTGTAAGAGGCTAATATGACTGAGAGGGTTGTAGATTTCTTATTCATCTTATAACTGGGACTAGAGACGATGAGGTGGCACCTTTAAAGAGGGGATTACAGCCAACACCCCAAGGAACAGCTTTTGCCTCTGTAGCCGGTTTAGAACTCTGAGAGTTTTCTTGAGAAATGAACAAAGATGACATTTTCCTCCCGTGGGTCTAGAAAGGGGTCAGCACACATTTTAAAAATAAATATCTCTTGGGCTGATTCGGTGCAGGGGCAGAGCCACGGGTGGCGATCATTTGCCACGCTTGGCCTTTGGCAGAACCCATGCAGTGTAGACTACCTGCTTCAGCATTGTTTGCTTTTCTTTCTGCTTCTTCAACGACGACTTTTTAAATTCACGTCACGGCACCACAAAACTGGGCAGCTAGATAGGAGTGCCAGTTTTATGCGATGAAAACTCGTTAACCAGCTCTTGAGCACATATGAGGCAGTAAGTATGTTGTGGCTGGTTAATAAATGTTAAATAAAGTCCTCCTAAAGGAGAAGTATTAAATAGACACAAGATCAGCTTCCATAGATGACATCAAGAGCGCTTTTCTTAATAAAACCAGGGATAAGCTTTTCAAGCAACGTTGTTCGCTCTGTTGGCCAGATTGTACGTTTTGTAAAAATAGAAATGTTCTCCAGCCGTGTGGCTCAATGTGGTAGCCACAACCACATCCCACCGTGGATCACCTGATGTGTATTTAATGCAGCTGAGGAAATGAATCTGAGGTTAATTTGGCAGCATATTTCAGACAGTATCTTGCTCTGTCGTCTCGAAGCCCTGGGTCCAAGTGGTCTTAGCCTCATTTGCGTCCTAATTAAGGTACTTCAGTGACGTGCCACCCCACTTAGCTCTTTACCATCAGTTACTTAAAATTCGAATGGCTGCAGGTGGCTAGTGTCTACATGGTTGGCTAATGACTGCCCTTCTAGAGCCCAGGACCAAAGGTTAACCATTTGTTATCAAAACCTCTCAGCTACTAGAGGAAATCTAGGTGGTCCACTAGGTTTTAAAAGTTCCTCTATAGTAAGTAAATTCATTCATCTTGTTATTAAAGCTCAGACTTGCATTGATGGAAAGATTAATAGACAAGTTAGCCTTCTGTTCAAAGCTAAGAATACATCTGAAGATAATTGCTAGAAGATCAATGTGTCTGAGGGAAACCCCTGGACATTCTAGACTTTAAATAGGGTGGAAGATTTATATACTTTGAAGAGACATTAATCTCTAAGATTTTAATAACTAAAGGAAGTGCCGGAGCTTTTTAATGCTGTAGTAATCTATGAGCTGAACTATCATGCTACTATCTATCCCTGAAGAAAGAGCAGGAAAATATCGAGATAAGAAACGCCCATCAAATCTCTTGGGAACACTGTGGTGTGGCTCATGTGGGTCAAAGAAACGACAGTGCCTCGGTAAAAATCCAGAAATCAAAATCTCATGTTCACAGCGATGAAGCAAAGTCTAAAAATGGATAGGGATAGAGTTTATAGTCAAAAGTTCCCAGTGAAGTTAAACAGAAAGATGCAGACAGCATTTAATCGCTGAAGAATCAGAGACCTATAAAGAACACTCGAAGAACTATGACTTCATAGCAAACCTTCAATTCACCCAGAATTAGAAGGCTGGAAAGAAGTGTTCTGAACTGAGAGCAAGCTGAGCTCACATCTGATAATGCAGCAGAAAGAATGTGGTGTTTGAAGTCAGCCTTAGCTTCCAAGGGCAAGCTTTCATAAGCTAAGTTTATTTTCTTCCTTGGCTAAGTTACTTGTCTTCAGTTTCTACCTTTTCGCCTGCTCTATGGGGGACGATACCAGTTAATGCTGAGAAGATTAGTGGTGGGCCTCACATAGCAGGCACTAAGTCTGCAGGAATCCTTAAGGAGTTCTGACTGTTGATTATCAGACCTGTGATAAGCAGAACAAACAGAAGAAGAATTGTGATATCTGTGCGAGGCAGTACACGAGTGTAATTGGAATGGAAGCCGCCAGGTGAAATAATTGGAAATAAATGTACCAGGTAAAGATGATCTGTCTAGTCTCTTTCCCTGAAATTCTGACAAAGGAAGGACTTAGGTTATCCATCCTAGGCACTGAAGCCTAACGCTGAAAACAGCAGTGTTTTAGCCAGTAAGTAAACTCCAGGGAGAGGCAGAGGGCGAAGGTAGTGGTTGCAGTAATGAGGCAGGTGTGAGCTTATGGCCATGAATAAAAGACAGTAGCTGCAGAAGTGAAGAGGAAGAGAGATTTCAGTTTCACTCCTGCAACTGAAGAAAGAGTGGATTCCCCCTGAACTCCCAAAGCTATGTGACTAGGGGTTAAGGGGAGTAGAGATCTTGATCCAGTAAGGCCTCGAGGAACACTCTCCTCCCAGCAAGCTCCCAGGTACAAGGAGCTTCTTTTTTGTCAACTCATCAGTCAGACCATCATTTCCTGTGTGGTGTAGCGTCAGGCGTTCTGGCAGTCACTTTAAGTAAAGGGACTTGGTACCAGACTGAACAGAAGGAAAGGCAAGTCATTAAAATGATTACAATACTTGTCCTTTAAGATGAGACAGGTGCTGGGTGTGGGTGGCACACACTGGTAAGCTCAGCAGTTGGAAAGGAGGAGCAGGAGGATCAGAAGCCCAAGGCCAGCTTGGTCTGCATTCCAGCCTCAACCGTGTGCGGCCAGCTCCATGAGATCCTGCCCTGAAAGCAAAACCCAAGCCAAGAAACAAAGCCAACAAGAACAAGACAGTGCTTTTTGCTGATAGAGAATGAGTAGGTTTGGCTTTAAAGGTTTCAGTCACTGTGAATATGAAATATTCGTGGAAATAAATAGCACAGAAAAATGTCAGAACAAAGAAGACAAAGATGGAGTTTCCTTGTACACAGAGGTCATCTGTACCCACAGTAGAATATAACAACTTTGTTTGGCTCAAATACCTCTCAGATGATGTGAATAATTGGGTAGATACGAACGTATCTCTCTATCTTAGCTTTAAGTCTGTAGGATTAATTATCATAATCCTCATCTTAAACAAAGATATGGAAGCCTTGACTCTGAGAAGTTTTACAGATATGGGAGGCTAACTGCTGTCTTGACTGATGTAATCCAGAATCAGGATGATCTGCTGCCCTGTTGTCAAAAGATAAAAATGAACAGTGCCCACAACCAAGAATAGATATGTAAAGAAACTGAACTACATTCTTAAGAATGGGTAAGGTGGAAAATTTAATATTAAATCTTATAATTTAAAGATTAGGGGATGGAGAGTTGGCTCAGTGGTAAATAGTACATGTTATTCTTGCAGAAGACGCAGCTTTATTTCCCAACACATACATCAGGTAGCTTATAACTGCATATGACTCTGTAACTCTAGTTCTGCGGGGATCTGATAGCTTTTGGTCTCTGTGGGAATCTGTACACGTGCATTACATATCAACACACACACACACAATAAAACATTGCTTTTTAAATATAAGTAAATATTGTGAAATCATCTATGTACATGTATATGCATATTGTTTGTATTATATGCAAAATATATGCATATATATACATGTATGTATGATGTGAGATTTCCCTCTGTATGCTATGAATGTGTTTTATTACCATTGGTTATTAAAGAAGCTCTTTTGGCCAATGGCTTAGTAGAATAAAGTCAGGCAAGAAATCCAAACAGAGATATATAGAGAAAATAGGCTGAGTTAAGGAGCTGCCGTGTAGCTGCTGAAGGAAAAAAGATGCCAGCCACCAGCCAGAACCTTACCAGTAGGCCATAGCCTTGTGGTGATTCACAGATGAATAGAAATGGGTTAATTTAAGATGTAAGAGTTAGCTAGAAATATACATAAACTATTGACCAAACAGTGTTATAATTGATACAGTTTTTGTGTGATTATTCACATCCGGGTGACTGGGAAATGAATGAGCAGTCTCCACCTACATATGTATCTATAAAATTACTGTGGGGTTTGTAATAATGAAACTTGAGAAGGAAAATGATTTACATTGTCACATGAGTTTTTTGTAATGCAGAAAATCGAACCCAGGGCTTCATGAATAGCAGGCAAGTACTGTACCCCTGAGCTACATTCCCAGTTCTATTAAACAAATATGTATTTTCTTCCTTTGAGAAATTCCCTATGTAGAGAAATCACCATCCAGCTGGAAATGAACAAAGATCTAACTACCTAAGGTGGAACCATGTGTTTACAGGGCTGTGCTAACTCATTTGCCTGCCTTAGAAGTACAGTAGGGGCAGCTATTGTACGAAAAAACACTGCACAAGGGCAATGAGGTCTCTGTAGTCAAAAAGGGAACTGTTCCTGGGGTGCAGGAAGAAATGAACTGGAGTTCTGAGTCCCAGCATAGGGCAGGTCATGTTTGCAGAGATTCCAATGGACCAGCGCCATGTCTGTCTAGAGACTGAGTGTTTGAATGAGTAAGATAGTTTGGAAAGTTTATTAAGTCCCTAGGAAAGACATCGAGGCAGAAGCACCTGTCTTACTCACTTTTGCCTGGACAGATAGTTTTGCTAATTGAAAAAAAGTTTTTTGTACAATATATTTCTTCAATATGTTTTTCCCTTCCCACAAGTCCCCCCAGATCCTTCCTACCTCCATACCTCCCCACGTGTCCACTTTTACACACTCTTTCTGTCTCTCTGTCTCTGTCTCTCTGTCTCTCTGTCTCTGTCTCTGTCTCTCTGTCTCTCTCTCTTTCTGTGTGTGTGTGTGTGTGTATCTGTTTGTTTCTTTAATGTATATATGGTTTTCTGAGACAGGATTTCTCTGTTTAGCCTTGACTGTCCTGGAACTTGCTCTATAAACCAGGCTGACCTTGAACTCACAGAGAGACAAATTAAAGGTTAAAGGCTTGTGCCATAACTCCCAGCTTCTTTTCTTTAAAGAACAAACAAAACCAAAAAATGCATTCACACAAAATTCCCCCCCCCCCACAAAGTCCTGGAAACCAAGATGTACAACAAGCCGGGCAATGGTGGCGCACGCCTTTAATCCCAGCACTCGGGAGGCAGAGGCAGGCGGATCTATGTGAGTTCGAGACCAGCCTGGTCTACAGAGCTAGTTCCAGGACAGGCTCCAAAGCCACAGAGAAAACCTGTCTCGAAAAAACCAAAATAAACAAATAAATAAAGATGTACAACAAAAGACTGTTAAGAGAAAAAAAAAAAAGCCCAAACAAACAAAGTAAAAGGACACAAAAAGTCTACAAAATACCATTGAGGTTTTTTTTTTTGTGTGTGTGTGTGTGTTGGCCAATTTCTCCTGAGCTCAGGGCATGCCCTGAAGTGTGTTTGATATACATAGTGAAACTCCATGGGGAAAATGAATTTTTCCTTTCCCAGTGGGTATCAGTTATAGATTATTTATTGGTTAGGGGTGGGAGCTCATATTCACTTCCTTTAGTTGACAGCTAAATTTTGAACCATGGCCCTTCTGAATGTGTGGCAAACATTTCTTTTTTTGGTGGAGGGGTAGAACATACTGAGCATTCCTATACCTGTCATGGGTCTTGGCGGACTGCTCAGTTTGTTCACGGGGATGGGGTACCACTGAATCACTCTCAAGGAAGCATTGCTGCCTAGGGTCTCTAAGATGTGTAACTCTGCCACGTGGCTGGCTGAGACAGAGGGAGGCGTATGCTCCAATACCAATCCATGACTCTGGAGACGCATCTACCTAGCCCACCTTGTTTTCCCACCATTTGAGCTTAATTTCTGTTACTGTGATTAAAAACCCTGACCAAAAACAATACAGGTCCTGGGACTCAATTTTGTTTACAATTCTAGGTTCCAGTCTATTATTTCAGGGGAGTTAAATGGGAACTTACAACAAAGTATCCATGGGCAAGAGCAGGTAGAGAGAAGAATTCACACAGGCAGCCTACTTGCAGGCAAGGTTAACTTCTTCACTCTTCAACATTTAAGGACCCAGTTCTCTAGGGTGGTCTCAAAGCTTTTGTTTTGTTTCAATATTTTTTAAATTGTAAAATGCTACAGTATAAAATTTAATTATTTAACAACCAATCAACAATCAATACGAACCCCTAAATGTTCCCGACCTGATTGTGTTAATTCTACATGGAATCTCTGTTCCCAGGTGATTCCAGGTCGTGCCAAGTTGACACACACACACCCCTTCTTATCTCTTCCACTTTCTCTTTCTCTTAAAATCTGGAGTGAAGGGTAGTTGGAAAACCCTAGGGAAGTGAGGTCATGTTGGGTGGGGCAGTAGAGTTCTACTCTATTCCCTGAGTTCTCATTTCTAAGGGTGTCTGTGTTCCCCAAAATGGGTGTGGCCAAGCCAACTCTGCTTTGTACAAAACTAAGAGGCCATTGACGCTGTGGTATAGGATCCAGAAGAGAGGTCCAATGGGAAGGAGGCAGGGGTTTGGTTCATCTGGATTCCTCCTGCTACATTTAAAGCTTTTCTTTCTGCTCGACGGCTTCAGTTTTCGACCATTTGTTCAGGGACTTTATTATGTGAGGCACAGGTTTCTTGTAAACTTGCAGTAAAGCCCCAAATGAAGTTTTATCAGGCTGAGGGCTCTGTTTCCTCTTCCTTTCAGGACCCAGCGACCCCAGCCTAAACATGTACCACCTCATGGGTTCTGTCTTCTCAAGTTAAATCATCTCAGCTCTCTTAAGTGGGCTAGCAGTTTGCAATTCATTTCATTTTTTTTTAACTTTGTGAAATGCCAGAATAGAAATTTAATCATAAAAGATATGTATTTTGTCATGAATGTTTTTTTTTTTTTTTTAAAAAAAGTGTGTTTGAGAAAGAGAGAGCAAGAGATAGAGGGCGATGCGGAAACGTCCCTATGTGCACAGGAACCACAGCGACACACACATACACACATACGTATATACACACAGACATACAGACACATACATGCACATATACACACATACACACACATACACATACATAAAAACAGACATACACATACACACAGACACACACACACATAAACACACACACACACACTTAATTTCTTTGGTAAATGGGCAGTCAACAAACATTTGACAGCCTTCCCGTGAAGGGGGACACATATTTGGGAGGCTGAGGTGGAAGAGAGGGTGAACATAATTGTTTAACTGTTCCTGAGAATGACGCAACAGCTGGTTGATGGTTTATTCTTGCAGGTTGTGGAACAGGCTCCAACGGAGGGTTTGCTATTGCCCCACATGGCCTATACAATTGAACAGTAGACTGGTGTCCTTAGTTAAAGAGGCTTCTGGGATAGGCTAACCTAGGGTTTGTTTCTGCTCTTTTTTTTTTTTTTTTTTGAACTTTACAAGTTCAGTAACTTGACTCTGCCAAAGAAAGAGATAACCTGATGCTTTGTCTTTTGTTTCATCTGTCCCATGCTTGATCCAGAAGGAAAAAGTAAATTAGTATATCTCCATGTGGGGTGGACAGGCAGACAGGCAGACGGGGAGGAACATGAGACCACCGCAGATCAGAAGAGGACCAGAGGCAACCAGGGGGGGCTTTGGTGCCAAGGGGAGGCCCAAACACCCAGCTTTCTTTCACAAAATAGGAGTGTGTCACTTCCATGGTTTTAATTCATTTTTTATTTTATGCGTATGTGTTCTGCCTGCCTGCATGTAGGGCTGTGTTGGTCCCTGTGGAGGCAGGAAGACGGCATCAGGTCCCTTGGGACTGGAGTTCCAGATGGTTGTGAACATCTACCTAGGTGCTGGGAATTGATACCAGGTCCTCTGGAAGAGCAGCCAGTGCCTTTACCTGCTGAGCCAGCTCTCCAGCCCAGAGAGTGCCAGGTTCTAAAGCTCATGCATAAGAACTATCCTGTCGCTTGTTTGCTATGCAGCAAACGTGGGGACAGACACCGTGTAATAAACACCACTCTGTATATCTACAACTTAGGGATACACCCACTAATTCTTTTTTTTTAATCACAGTGGCAACTTGGCCTGATTACCTAGTATCCCCCCCGTCAGTATTCTAAGCCGTCCAAGTTCCTATTACAGTGAAAATGTCATTTTCTTTCCACCAGAGACCCAACACATACCACCACACAGTGTGAGCAGACAAGGACTTGAAGAGGTGAGGGAGACGTCCACAACGGAAAAGGACAAACAGTCTTTGTGAGGAGGAGCAAGTTAGCCCATGGGGAGCATACCCAGACATGTGTGCAAACAGTGTCCATGGGGAGGAGCAGGTTAGTCATACCCAGGCATGAGAATATTATTTGGATGCCAGAAGGGTGTTCCCCATGTGAAGCAAAAGTAAAAGTTGTCATGTGACCAAAGACACATTGGAAAGATGCAGCATCCTCTCATTCTAGCGACTGAAGCAGAGTATATGCCGCTAGTATATGGATGCAATATCAGAGGGTTATAAGGTACTTGGTATGCATGACAACCATCTGATTTCATCTCCATAGCTTAGGCACTGTTGGTGCTGAGTGAGAGAGAAGCATCTCGAGGTGAGTCACCTCCCAGAGATCTTATTCTACATGGACACAGAGCTCCGCACATGCCAACATGTAAGTCCAGCTTCACAAAGGAGGCCTGTAGAAGATTTGCTTTAACACTTTAAATGCCATGAACACATGTAGTTATAGATTCCCAGCCAAACTCTGAAATCCACCTCACTAGGCTAGCCCTTGGCCCTTCTCAAAACTGCTCTGTGAATGTCTTGGCTCCTCCTTGTGAGGGGTATGATAAGTCTCCGCAGGCCTGCTGTTTCTAGGGCTGCCTGGAAATTCCTGGAGTTTCCTGTCTGCACTGTAGACCATATAAAACATGAAGTTTTACTAAATGTAGAGTGGCTCAGATTTCATGTAGACCACAAATAGCTATCAGTCTTCAAAAAAGAAGAAGAAATCTATTTTCTAGAGACCGAGCATATTGGTAGAACAGCTGCAGATTCTTCATGGCTGTTTAGTGGAATGGAGCATTTTTGACTACATCTTAAAGACAGTTTTATTAAAGTGAACTTTAAATGTGTGAGCAAAATCAAGTTATCTAGGGGATTTTTTTCCAAGCAGGTAGTAAACAGCTAATATATATAATATATATATTATATATTATATATAGATTATATAGATAGATAGAGAGAGAGACAGAGACAGAGAGAGAGAGAGAGAGAGAGAGAGAGAGAGAGAGAGAGAGAGAGAGAGAGAGAGAGAGAGAGAGAGAGAGAGAGAGAGAGGAAGAGACAGAGAGAGAGACAGAGAAGAGAGAAGATGAATGTATTGTATGCCTATGTTGGAGGGACATGGGGACATGTACTAGGATGGCTATTTTATTTGTATGTTGTTGTTCTTAACTTGCCCAAGATTTATATGTTAGAAAAAAAAGTTGAATGTGGCATCTATTTCACCCAAATCAGTATTGATTAAATTTCTGACACACTGGGCCAGGGTTAGGGGTCTCTGAGTTAGAGACAAGCTGGCTGATGACCTGCCTTCTAAGGGTGGTTCTTATGGTTGCAGGAGACAGATAATAGCTTGTTATGGTAAGGTACTGGTATAGTTAGGACGAACATGGCCAGCGTTTAGTAGTAAAGCCTATTTGGAGAGCTGACTCTGGGCTCAGTGGTATAGCACTTGTCGGCATGTGTGAGGCCCTGGGTCTGCTCGCGCCACAAACTAACAAACATCTACAAAACAAAATAAACCCAGAGACCTTTGACTGCTGAAATGTGCTTACCAGAAGGGAAGGGAATGCTAAATGACTTAATTATAAACCAAGGTATCCTTGGCAACCGGATTTGTGACTTTCTTCTTTCTGTGACTAAGTACCTGGTAACTCAAGAGACCAAGGATTTGTGGTGGGTCACACTTTGGGGAATACAGTCTATCATGACAAGGAAGGGTTTGTGGCAGGACTAGGAGGTGGTTAGTGACCATCCCTTTACTGTCAGGAAACAGAAGGAGACAAACAGTGCAAGTACTCCCTGAATTTTCTCCTTTCCCCTTTATATTTAGTCTGGGTCTCCCATGGGTACTTTCTCCTCAGCCATACCTCTCTAGAAATATCGTCATACACATGCCCAGAAGTGTGTCTCCTAGGTGACTCTAAATTCAACTGCAATGACAATGAAAATTAATTATCACAGTGATACAGTCTTGCACAACACTACCCAGGGTAGCAGCCCCTAGCCACTTGTGAATATTTAAGTTTAAATTCATGCTAATTAAAATTTATTACAATAAGACATTTCAGTTCTTTGGCTGTGCTAGCCTTATTTTAAATCCATAGCCACACACATGCAGTGGCAGGGGCACTTGGCAGTGGAGACACATGACCTCAGTGGCCACATGTTTGCAGTGGTGGTATAGACACATGATCTCTCCATTAGGGGAGAGATTCCTACTGACCAGTGTCAGGAATCTGCAGAGGAAGAGGGAGGTTAAACAAATATTTGGTAAGACCTGGGCCAACAAAATAGAGATTGTGTCCAAAGAAAGAGTTAATTCATGCCACATCATGAGTTTAGACCTTACCCCTTAGGCTAGACAGCAATCTTTTTCTATGAATCACCGGACAGTAAATATGCTGAGCTCTTTAGACCACGTGAATTTTGCCAAAAACAATATAACTCTGCTACTGCATCATGAGACCAACTTTAGACAATGAGTGATCTTGGCTGTGTTCCAGTTGGGCTTTATTTGAAGTGTGTGTGTGGGGGGGGGTAAGAACTTAACAATGGGCTGTATTTGATTCACAAGCTATATTTTGTTGACCCCTGCATGAGGCCAATGGAAGCCATATGTGTGTTATGATTAGAATAGTGTATAATTGTGTGCCTAGAAAGTGCTTTCTAGTAGCTGAGTGAAGATGGATTCAGGGAGTGTAAGATCCGAGACAATAGCAGTCTGGTCAACGAGGATATGACCAAAGTTCTGAATGTAGCTCATGACATGTGAGTGGAGAAAAGGCAATGCCAGGGTGTTGGTGGCAGTGGAGAATATATAAAATGAGAGGACCTAGAGACTGCAGTCACCAATTTATAAAGTGCACACAGAGGGACAGATTTGGGAAAGATGACCTCATTAGAGTCAGGTGACATTTGAGCGTATGAGTCATCAGCAGAGACATGGCAGCTGACACTCGCAGACACAAAGAAGACCCAGGGAGGCAGGAGATGTTTGAGGAAGATAAAGATGCGCTGGGAGCGTTACCAGATGGAAGGCACAGTGTCAAGGGGCTGGGAAGCAGCTGCTAATGGTTTGCAGAGGCAAACGGGGAAGACAGAGCTGGGGGCTTCAAGATTTTGTAAATGGCCCTGGAAAGACTGAAAAGATACTGTTGGATCTAGCAATTAGGAAATGGTTTGAACATCACCTAAAATTGATTTTGCAAAGAAAGAAAGTATCCCGGAAAGCAACCACCAGTGTCTGGATCTATCTTGTTGGCAACCGCGTTGAGCAGAACGGGAATGACGACTTATTTCTCCCTTGCTGTTAGGATCGCATGAAGGCAGCGAGCAGTGAGCATCTTCCGAAGCTCATTATATAAAGTATATGCCGCGATCACTCTGTGGACAGGAAGGCAGGTGGGATTTGGTTCTGTCACTCTAGGTGAAACTTTGTAAGCTTCCTAGATTGATTTCACGTTGTGAAGTAGTTTGGAATCTTTGTGAATTTACGTTTGGAATTCAGATTTTAGGTTAAATGAAAGAAAAATGAGAATCTTAAGCCAGTGATCCTAAAGGGGGCTTTATTTTTTCTTGTAATAACCATTCCTTTTTAAATTAACTTTTAGCTTTTTATTTTTGAAGTTATATTATAATTATTGTTTCTCCCTTCCCTTTCCTGGCTCTAAACCCTCCTATATACCCTTCCTTACTCTACTTCAAATCCATGGCCTTTTTTGTTTTACTAATTGTTGTTACATGGACACATATATATGTATGCATATGCATATATACACATATATATGTATATATACACATATATATGAATATTTCTATATATAAAAATATACATACAGATATTGTGGTAGTTTGAATGTAATTGGCTTCCATAATCTTGTAGGTAGTGGCATTATTAGGAGGTGTGGCTTATTAGAATAGGCGTGGCTTTATTGGAGAAAACATGTCACTGTGGGGGTGGTCTTTGTGGTTTCCCATGCTCAGAATACCACCCAGTATGTCAGTAGACTTCCTGTAGCCTGCAAGATGTAGGACTCTGAGCTCCAGCCCCATGTCGGCCTGCATGCCGCCATGCTTCCCACCATGACTGAACCTCTGAAACTGTAAGGGAGCCACCCCAATTAAAGGTTTTCTTTATAAGAGTCACCATGGTCATGTTGTCTTATCACAGCAATAGAAACCCTAACTAAGAAAGATATCCATACAAATTCCTAAATACATATAAATATTTCATCCTGGAGCTACCTTAATAAAAAATAACTAGCAGCATATTTAATATAGAATCATGGGGTTGAGTGTTCTGTTTTTATCATTTAATGGTCAAAGGATTAGTTAATGCTTCTTGGGAACATTTTAAATGAATTATAGTCACCTTTAAAAAGGTTGATAGCAGAAAAAATATTTCACATACTTTCTGGGTGAATGTATGTCACCAAATATAGATCAATGTCCTTCTAATTTTTTTAAATCTTGGAAAAAAAATGGGACAAAACAAGGTTCATGGTTTATAGGAAGTGCTTCTTCCTCTAGAAGTTATTTGATCCTAAAAGAATCGCCTACTTTGGAGCATGAAAGTCGAACACCTGACATTGGTACAGTTTTGTTTCATCCATATGAGACACTTTCCAGGAGCAATAAGGAAGAAGCTCCTGCATCCTGGTACCCACTGGGTCTCTAGGAGCAACTGGGATGCAGTTGCAACTTCCATACAGTTTTCTCATGGGCTGACTTTGCTCTCAGGTGGGGCTCCTCTGAGCTTCCTGGCCACATTGTGAGAGCTTGTAGCTCCTCTTGCGTGGGCGGAAAGATCTCTAAAGGGCAAAGCATTGAGAGATGCTGATTCTGTACTGAGCAATGCTGAAAGTAAAAGCTAGTTACTGTACGCCTCTTCCTTGTTTGCGATCCCGAGATAATAGAGGTAGACTCACACACAGAGCTTTGTAAGAACTTAAAAATGTGATCATCAAATTTTCTTAGAAAAATGCCAAAGATGTCAATAAATAAGGAAAACCACAAAAAGAGGAACAATAATAGAAATGGTGGTGGAGAAAATCAATAGAAGTTAGTAATATTACATTACATAAAGTCAATATATACATTGTTATAATTTGTTATTATATACTATAATATAAAAAGGTATGATAATCATACAGATGTCAAATTAAGTGACTCAAAAATCCATATGTGATAATCTTACAATAACAAAATTAGGGTAAAAAAATATAAACAGGTACTGTTTTAGTTTCCCAAGTAATTCTTTCCATAATTGAGAACAAATACTAAATAGATTGTAATGATAAAAGAAAAATCAACAGACTAAAGTCTACAGTATTTACACACAAATGTGCTGATTTTTAAAGAAATTAAAACATAGAAGACCAGCTAAAATAAATATCTATAATCCCAAAAGAGATAGATTTGCAATTTGTGTCTGAATGACTTAAAAAAATAAATTAAGAATTTATCACTTAGAGAATATCACTTAGATGACAATAAATAAGTCCCCTAACTGTAAATTCAGAGGAAGGAAATATAGAAATTACCCAACAGAGTGGAATGTTTAATAATAATTTGATAATAATTAAGGGAAATTGATTTAAAGCAGTCCTTATTTTATTCACTAAGAAGTAAACCTATAGAAACCTTAAATTTCATTTTGTTAGTCTATATATGCATAGACTAACAAAATTTAATCTCTTTGATTGCCTTTTGGATTTTAACCTAAGTAAATGATCTAAGATGAGAGAAACAATGATCAACTCTATGGATGTGAATATTTCAGATTTTCTGGCAGTCACAACTCTCTAAGAGAACTACTGTATCATCACAGAATATGTTACAATCAATACAAGAACTGTGAACTCTCTGAGCTCAAGGCCAGTCTGGTCTACAGAGTGAGTTCTAAGAAAACCAGGGCTACACAGAGAAACCTTATCTCTAGAAACCCAATAAATAAATAAATGAATAAATAAATAAGCAAGCAGACAAACAAGCAAATAAATAAGTTTCAAACAATGTGTATCAACATGGAAATATGAATTATTTTTATGTGAAAGGTGACAAGATTTATAAAATATGATAATGTACAGGCACATGTGTTTAATCCCAGCATCTGGAAGGCAGAGGCAGGCAGATCTCTGAGTTCAATGCCAGCCTGGTCTACAGAACAAATTTAAGGCCAGCCAAAGCTACGCAGAAAAGCCCTGTCTGAAAAGCAAAACGAAACGAAAAGAAACTATGATAATGAATATGGTTATGGACAAAGAGTGAATGGCTGAGTTATTTAAGGGAAATAGCTATGGCAGTGGATAGTTTCAAGTTACTTTTGATGTATTTTAGATAATATATACACAAAAAATATGGAAGATCAGTCAAAGAAGTAGAACCAATTACCATAAATTTCTTTCGATTAAAAAAAACCTCTCTCAAACTATATATCTAAAGAGAAGAGGTTATAATATCAATTTATCACAATTCACCAATAACCTTGTACTAACCAACCTAGTGAGACCCAGGCAGAGACATCAGCAAGACTAAACACGCAGCAGTGAGTTCACTTTGTGTTCGCTTCACTAGGTCAGTGGCTTTTTCCCTTACCTTAGAGAACTAACAGGGTAAAGCACATTAGCCACACGTTTGGCAGCACAGTTTGACTTGGATATTTCTGGTTCCTAATTACTTAACACCCTGTCCCTTTTCTTTCTCTCTCTCTTTCCAGATCAATGACCGTGTCTCCAGGAACAATCTAAGAGAATTCAATGCATTGAAACCTTCACAATGTAATAGTGCCTAGCATAAAGGAAGCGGGTGACAGCCACTTCGTTAGTTACTGCTTGTTATTGTATGTCTAATTTTGAAAGAGCATGGGAAGACTTGCACCTTTTGTATCTCAGGACAATGCTAAGCTTGCAGGAAAAAGAAATAATTTTTCTATTGCGAAGGAAATGTACATTTTTCATTCCCCAGGTTACCCCATCTGTCGGTCTGTCTTCTGGCATTCTCATAAAGTAGTGGAGTGAGAATAAATACGATATTTCCATAGAATTAGAACAGTCTAGTGCCAGAAAGTGAACTCACACAAATGCCTTCAGATAGATCCACAAAGCTCCCTCTCCAACTCTGAACATGAGTGTTTCTTTTCCCCTTTTAAATAGTGAAATCTCACTTATTTTGTGAAATAAGATGCCCACAATCAGGGGAACCCAGAACCTTCCATGCTCTTTGAACACCATACCTATCACTCATCGTCAGTACTTGGGACATATCAGTGAATAAACCTAAGCAAAACCGCTTCAGCACCAGTTTGAGGATGAGGATGCTTCTGTTTTTATCAAATAAGTGTGGTGCCATAAGCAGGGGCTTAGTGTTCCCCATCATTTCACACAAAGTGATCGACACGAGTATCCTCATTCCCATCTGGAGTGGGAGGATTTTGTTTTAAATCTTGTCATTACTTATTAACATAGAAGCACGGTTTTTCCTTAATTGGATTAGGCTTTTGTAAAATTAGGAGCCCACCAACACACATATATACTGTCATCCTAACATATGCAAGATCACATAACCAAATAAATATTAAAGGCTTCTCATGAGAATTTCACTGATGGAGAAGGGAAAAGTTGCTGGCAGGATGTAGCCAGTCAAGAGCCATTAGGGCAGGTAAAAGAGTAGTGAAAGTTTTCACGGAGCAGTGAAGTCACTGCCATTTGCTAAGGGAAGCGTCAGACAGAGTGGAAGAGCCACGATGCTTTGCTGGAGGCATCGTAGCAATGGCATGTATTCCTTCCAGTGTTGTGCTTAGGAAGACATTTACCGAAATGTTAATAGAGATGCTTGGGTACTTGGACTTTCATTTTCTGAAAAGTACATCACCATTGCGTGTTCTACTTTCACGGGAGGGGAAAATAATGAAGTTTTTTTAACATTTGAGGGAGAAAGATTTATTGCTTTTTTTTCTCTTGGTGTATAGATGGCAGCTATATACATGCATTGGTTGAGAGTATAGAATATGAAGAATATACAAGAATATGAAGACTATTAAATTTATAGCTCCTCTTGCTGAGTCTATGACATTTCAATTTTCCCTAACATTTTAGTATAAAACATTTAAATCACATGCATGAGCTTTTAAATTGAAGTTGAAGGTGAATGCCTGTACATCTGCCCCCCAGCTTGCACAATTCCGTAGGTTGGTTCTTATTTCATCCCATTTTTCCATTTAATCACCCATCTTTCCTTAGAGGAGATAGAGGCATCCCAGAGTAAATTGTAGACATCAATATCCCATTTGGTACCACTTTAAAGCCATCCCCAAATTCCTTTCACACACATACACTGAATACTAGCCCAGAACCTCCCAGGAGGCTGGTATACATTTAATCTAATTGTCAACTCTATACACGACTTCTACTCCAAACCTGTCCCAAACCAGCAACCTTTTCAAGGGACAAAGTTCTCAAACCTCACCCTGAATCTTTCTATATTCCAGAATTACACATTGTGTTCACTAAAGAATAGTAAATCCTAAAACAGAAACTGCTTGGGGGTCACTGGGTCCACTGTACTCAGGAACTAATCATGGAACAGAAAGAATGGACTGTGTAGGATCGCTATTCATGTTTGCGGATGGAGACGGACTCAGCCTGGCTGTGCTGGGGCGGGCAACAAGGAGGGACAGAATTTCCCAGCGTGGGACAGCTAAGAACTGAAGATGGAGACAAGCCTTCTCCGCCCAGTTCTAGTTCCCAGGAGCCCTAACTTTTATCAAGCATCCCTCTTTGTTTCTCCATTATGGGCTAAGTACTTTTAAACATTTTCTAGAATAGCAAACAGTGTATATTGCCAAAGAGAAACTTCCGTTATAGATATCTATGAATACACAGTTTATTGCCATTTAGTCAAACAGAGATCTTAACAATGAAACCAGTAAGTAATTACAAATGCAGAGATGGGTTAGTTTCTAGTTCTTTAAGTGTCTTTGCCTAAGAAGATACCATCCTCCCAGGTCCAGTTTGACTACCTGTGTGCAAGGAAAAGAGAAACCCATTTCTCTCTGATCAAAAGGTGGGTCTGGTATCAGTCCCCAGGAATGTGCCTGCTGCCTACATACAGGGAGAGCGGATTATACAAGGTAGAGGGACTTACCATGTGGGAAGGTGGACCAGTGAGGCTAACAGTGATGTCACTCCTCCTCTCCTGCCTTGCTCTGCTTATCACTTTGACTGTACTTGCCCAGGTTAGTCTGTTCCTGCCTCTGAGAGCCAGTAGGCATGCTCAGTAGCTTCAGGTGAACTCTGCTTAGAAGTCAGAAATTATAGTAGTTCCCTCATTTCCGGTCATTTCTTGGCTGAACCATTCTTTGGAAACTCCCTGAGTCACCTTCTCCACCTCGTAGGTGACTAATCTGAACGATGTGCCTCTTTCAGGCCTGCTGTGCTGGGGTGGCCGTGCTCTGCCACAGGGAAACTCTGACCTGCTCTCAAGTGCTGTCTCATGCGGTTAGGGGTACAGGCAATAAAATTAGTTTCTCTCGTATGACTGTCCTCTTGTGATAAATTCAGCTGTCCCTCCCCCACCTCCATGTTGTAGTGAATAGCGTCGCAACAAGTTCAATGGACCACGTCCACACATTGGCAAATCAAAATGTACGCATGCGCAGTAAGCCGCCCAAGCGTGTTCTTAGTGGATGTCACCGGAATCCTTTCGTCGAAATGTCTGTTGTAAATCATATGGTGCAGATGTTTATGTTACCTCTCCTGCTCTTTGTCTCTGCCAGGGTTTACATAAGGGTTGGATTTATTGCCGTCTTATCAGTATTTACAGCTGAACTGCAGGGACAGAATAGTGAGTCTCAACTCAGGTTTTAGAATTTCACGCCTGGGATTAAGACACACGACAGAATCCTGAAAATTTTGGTGAGGCAAAGCTCATTTTTGTCCATATTTTAAAAGCGCATATGACATTTTGGACGTGGGAAGACATTTGCAAAGCAAAAGCTCTCAATATGTATGAGAGTCTTTAAAATCCCCCTGCCTCAGACACTTTAGGTCTGTTGTGAGAGTTCTTTGCATTGAAGAGCTGTTTGGAAGAATTAGGAGGTGTGGCCTTGTTAGAGGCGGCACGGTCTTGTTGGAGGAGCTGGGTCGTTTGGGAGTGGGCTTTGAGGTTTCAAAAGCCCACCCAGGCTCAATGCCCCCCCCCCTCCCTGCTGCCTGCGGTGAGGATATACAGCTCTCTGCTCAGGGGCCATGCCTGCTTGCCTGTGTGCGGCAAGGCTTCCTGCCGTAAAGATAATGAACTAGCCCTCTGAAGCTGATAGTTCTGGTGTCTCTTCACAGCAAAAGGACAGTGACTAAGATGGCAATTGTGAGACACCAGTCCAAAATGATAAGTATTTGTGTAAGAAGATGCAGGAGCCTAGAACGGAAGCGTGTGATATAAAAGACTATGATAAACATAGGGTTTTAGGAATTGCATAGAGTCAGAGCCTAGAGGAGTCAGGCAGGGTGGGAAATGGGCTTTTGCATGGAGCAGGCGGTACCGGGAAGAGGTGGGTAAAGGTGACATGTGTTGTATGATATAT
>NW_026067914.1:2380935-2434966 GCF_014885135.2 Alexandromys fortis | reverse complement strand
TGTTCTGACAAGTAAAGCTCACTTGGAGATCAGCATAGCTAGCCAATAGTTAACCATGGAGGCCAGGCAGTGGAGGCACACACCTTTAATCCCAGCACTTGGGAGGAGAAAGCAGGTAGATGTGGATCTCAAGGCCACCTGGGCTACTGAGACTGAGCCAGTCTAAAAAAGAAAGAGAGCCAGGTGCTGGAGGAGGCTCACGCCTTTAATCCCAGCATCAGGAGGTGGAGACGGGATCTTGCCCATTCAGTCTGAGGATTCATAGAGACAGGAGCCCTCACTCGGTCTGAGATTTCATAGAGGTAAGAAGCCTAGTGGCTGCTACTCTGCTTCTCTGATCTTTCAGTTTTCACCCTAATATCTGACTCTGGGCTTTTATTTGATAAGACTAATTAGGATCTCACTGCAGACAAGAGTGAAATCAAGAATGCAGCAGGTATGTGTTGGCATTTACTTTTGATCTCAGCACTCATGAGGCAAAGGCAGGGACAAGAAGGGTTTTGTAAGGATGAGGCCAGTCTAATATGCATGTATATATGTGTGTGTGTGTGTGTGTGTGTGTGTGTGTGTACGTATAATGTACACACACATATAGATACACACATACATATACCCACACACATAATCACCTAGTTACCTATATGGGAACATATTAGATGCTCAGATCACATCACAAATGTAAAAAAAAAATCCTGACACTTAAAGATTTAAATGTCTGGCCAAGTGGTGATGGTCCACGTCTTTGTTTCCAGCACTTGGGAGCCAGAAGCATGCAGATCATAGTGAGTCTATGGACAGCCTGGTCTACAAATTGAGTTCCAGGACAGTCAGAATTGTTACACAAAGAAACCCCCTCTCAAAAAAAAAAAAAAACAAAATGAAACAAACAAACAAACAGAAAATGTTTAAAATGTCCATATCAAATATTTTAAAAATATTCAAGGAAAAACTAAGAAAATAGCTTTATTACATAGGGTAATAACTTCTTTAAAATCACACAAAACCAGACAATAATGAAGTTCTTACTCTAAAATTTGACAACATAGACTACCATTTTAAAGGTCTGGCCAGTGAGATGGCTCACTGAGTAAAAACGCTTGTTGCCAAGACTGACTCTCTGAGTTTGAACTCTGGGACCCACATACTAAAGGGAGGGAACCAGCTCCCACGAGTTTGCCCTCCGAGCTCCACAGGTCTGCTGTGGCATGTGCATACCCTTTCCCGCCAGGCACACATAGGCAAATATGCATAATGTAAAAGATTTTCAAACGTCTATATGAAAAATGTTACCAAAATGAAAGTAGGAAGGAAGTCAGTTTTATTCTGAGAGAATAAATTTTGCAAAGCACGTAGTTGACATGAGATTAGGGCCTAAAAATAGATGGAGAGTCTCTACAGACTAACGCCAAGAGATTATCTGTGAAAATAGAGCAGAAGAATGTATACCCTCACACTGGAGAGGCTGGAAATAGTGGCAATAAAGGAAACACTTCTTGAGAAGGGAGAAATGGATTGTAACTGGACAGCAGCATTTCAGTGGGTGGAGCCACCTCTGAGAGGTGATGAATACATATTGAGAACATAGCAATGCACAATAAAAGAAAAACAAACCTTAGAGGCTCTTTAAAAACTAAGCGTTATTGTATTCATATTATATATGCCAAGTAGCTAGTAGATGCTACTTCATAAGCGTTCACAGATGAAGCAAAAGTATAAAACCATGACTATGAAGGCTAGATGCTACTTTCGAAGCAGGGAAGGAAAGATACAGAACCAAAAAGGGACTAAAAGCAGAATTTAATTATTTCTTTTCAACTTATTAAGCAAGTGTCAAAGTGCTACTATGAATTAAGTATAGGA
Source organism: Alexandromys fortis (assembly GCF_014885135.2). Taxonomy (NCBI): domain Eukaryota; kingdom Metazoa; phylum Chordata; class Mammalia; order Rodentia; family Cricetidae; genus Alexandromys; species Alexandromys fortis. The sequence continues at coordinate 2,433,106 of NW_026067914.1, read as the reverse complement.
GGCAATAATGGGAAGTTATATTCTTAAATTAAGTATGTATTTAATTTGTATTTATCTGTTTATGTTTGAGATAGAGTCTTCCCATGTGGCCCCAGGTGGCCTTGGGCATGCTCATCCTTGCTGCTCCTACCTCCCCATTACTGGGATTACAGACGTGGACTATTGTATTGCACTGTGTTATATTTAATAGAAGGGCACAGGAATGAAAGGTCAGAGAGAAGGCACAGTACCAACTGGGGAAGTGATATCGAAGTTACCAAAGCAAGAACTATAAGACCACACCTATCACTTCAGAACAAACCTAAGATCTCAACCTAAGATCTGAGAAGTGGCCCTTGTCTCATTCCACAGGCACTGGCAAAATAAATGAGTGAAAGACGTCACTTGGAAATTGAAATGCCTATCTGTGGCTTAAAACTTGGGGGGTTGCATGGAAAGTTTTAATTTTTCACATACTGGGCTTCTAAGGAGTTTGGAGAACAGCCCTCATGGCAACCTTCCGGTTCTGATTCCTTGGAACGCCATCTTTCCCCTGAGCCTTCGTTGCAGTCCCTCAAGTTAACCTACTGGACTGCCCTAGGAGCCTTTCCACCTCACAACCTGTATACTTACTCCCTAACTTGGTGATATTCCAAACTGGGAGGGGCATCGTGTCGAGAACTATGAGGTAAAACTGGTAGTATTTAAGCCTTAAGCCAGGACCGAGGATTCCCATGAAGCTGATGTATGCCCACCACTTCTGAAGGAGCCCCCCTCGAAATATGAGTCAGCTGTCTAGCACGCACCCTTTTGCTCAGCAGTCTTCAGTGACTCTGTGCTGCCCTGCAATAAACTCAATTCCCACGGCCTGAATGATCATGTCCTTCAGAAATTCGTCTGCCGGCAGCCTAGCCACTAAAGCATTGGTTCTCAACCTGTGGGGCTTGCATATCAGCTCTCCTGCATATCAGATATTTATATTATGATCCACACAGTACCAAAATTACAATTGTGATGTAGCAACAAAGTGGTTTTATGGTTGGGGAGGTCACCACAACACGAAGGACTGTATTGATGGGTCCCAGCCTCAGAAACATTGAAAACCAAAGCACTAAAAGCATGCGTATTAAGTGGTAGGGCTTTTAGGAGGCGTTTGTGTGTGAGGGGTCCCTCAGGTGTAGGACTGTCATGAAAGAGGTAAAGGAGCCTGTTTGTTTGTCCCTGCCAACACAGGAGCGCACCAGAGGAAGCCAGCAGCCTACCATCTGGACAGTGGCTCTCACCAGAGCCTAGGTGTGTGATCCCCTGCTCTTGGACTCTACAACCTCCAGAACCATGCGTACAGATTTCTGTTCATAACCACGCAACTGAGGTATTTCATTAGAGTAGTCAAAATAGACTAGACAGCCTTCAAGGCCCAGTGATCACGTGACTATGGCCTACTCCTTCATTACAGCTCGCCACTCTCCCTTCTTTCCATCCATCAGGCCTTAGAGACCCAAGCTCAGTCTTGCTTGCATGCTTTTAATCTCTTGTTTCTTCAACTGGAAATCTTTAACCCCCTCCCCCATGCCAAGTTCTTCTCGCCAGGCCCCACACCCAGGTTTCCATGTTACATTTTGGGGTGGACCCTTGAGCTTTCGAAGCTGCTGCGAGGGATCCAGGCTGCAGTTAGAGTGGAGAAACAGCTCTGTCTTAACCCTCAGCCCCCTAGAGACCAGACAGCAGCCTAAAGAGACCACCTCCCCTCTGTTCTCTAACTCATCATCTTGATTATCTCCTTTAGACATCAGAACACGAAACATTGCTCATTTGTTACATTTGGGATTGCCCAACTCCCAAGAGCAATGGCTCTCTCTGTGAGTGTGGTCTAGCAGCCTCTCAAGCAGAAGAGGGAGTTAGTCAGAAATGTGAAGTCTCGGGCCCCACTCTGGGCCTTCCTGAGGATTCTGATGAGAACTGAAGTCTAAGAACTTCAAGCAGCGAGGGGAGGCTTTGGGAAGACAAGACCCCCATCTGCGTTGTTCACACACTGTTTGCTGAGGAGCAGAGCCCAGATGTGGAGACAGGGCTCAGCAAGCCTTTGAGGGATGGATGAGCACTAACACATCTTAAGCAGATTTCCTTTGTTAAAGCTCACGTGTAGACAGAAGGCTAAAGGCAAGAAATAAAACAAGCCAAGGACCCCAAACACAGCCTTTACTTTATATCCCAAATCTATGCATAAAATATCTCTCTGCACATCATGAACCTTTGAAAAACTTTGTGAATTATTAGAATCTCTGTTTTTTTCTAGTAAATTTTATAAATTGGGCATAGCCCAAACTATTTGACAATGTATCATCCTAATATTTTTATTTAGACCTGCAAAATCAGATATTTGAGAGGTTGAATCTATTGCTTTTGTCTTTTCTCTTTAAAAGTCCAGAATCATACTATGAGGGACAACATCAGAAAACTCTTAGACCAGCTCTGTAGCTTTGCCGAGCTCCTGGAGAGGGTTTGGGTCAAGTTCTTGATGAAGAAATAAGGAGGCTGAGCCTGGATCCCAGTGCCCCTTGCTAGGTGAGACATGAGCTCAGTGCTGTCAGTTTGTAGAGCTAAGCCATCTGGTACTCATTCTCACACTGCCGCAAGTGCTTTTGGGCTTCATTTCTACAAATTCCTGCAGTTTCCTTACCAATACATTGTTGGGCGAGCACAAGAAAAGGCAGATTTCCCAGTAACCACTTGGGTCATTAAATGGTCCCACATAGGGTTGGTGTCCCGCCTGGATGTTCCTGCCTGAAGGAGGCTGGTATTACCGGAGTAACACAGCAGAAGAGCTTGGGGAAGGAGATGGATGAGGATTAGAGGTGCCTAACCAGTTCATCTCTGCCTCTGAATTCTGGGGCAAAGATAGAGAAATTCAGGAGCCCACCCTTTCAGTCTCCCATCCCAGGGACACCTGACATATTTCCCTGGAGTTAGCCCCCTGAAAACAGGGAAATTCATGGTAGTCATGACAGAAGTAGGCAGGGCCACTGATTCCTTGTTCTGATAAGCAGGACCATCTCTGGGAAGAACTCCCCTCAACTCCAGGAGACAGTCCTTTCTTTCTCATGGAACTGCTCTTTCTAGAATGTTGCATAATGGAGAATACCCCAAGCTCTGAGAACTGACGGATTTGTGATCATAACCCAATTCCAATATTTAATGACTGTGTGCCTGTGAACATGTTATCTACTTTGTCTCTGAGACTTAGTTCACTGAGCTGTAAAAGGCACGAGGGCTTAGGTACTATGTGTTATTGTTTAGAATGAAAATGCCTTCCAAGCTTACAGACTTGAACATGTGGTTCTCACTGGTGGAGTGCTTCTGGGCAGTTGTGGTGCCTTTAGGAGGTAGGGCCTTGCTGGAGGAAGTGGGTTACTGGTGTGTGTGGGGGGTAGGTCTTATGGCACACGCACTAACCCCAATTCCAGCCAGAGTGTTTTTGTTTCCTGATCTGCTGATCTGCTGAGCCCCAGCCTCACACTCCCATTGCCAGGGACAAGAGCAGGTCCTACTGCCGTGCCTTGGCCACCATAGTGAACCGCATTCCATTACACGATGGCCCAGAACAAGCTCTGCTTCCCTTAGGTTGTTCCATACCAGAGTGACAAGGGACGCATCTAACACAGGCAGTAGATATCCCTAGGAGTTATTACAGGATTTCATAATGTATCTCTGGCTCACCTGTGTTAGCTGCTAATATCACTTTCTTCTTGGGCTCCTGGGATGTGTCTATATCTGCTTAAGAAGGTGTGTTGGGGGTTGGAAGGAAGGAGACCAACTTCCCCCAGTGTCTGGTATGTGTCTGGGCTGTGATGGCCGCTTTTTAATCATGCTTTTCTGTTCCCATCAGTCCAGGAGGAAAATCCCTACCGGCACTGGAGCCACTAGATGGAGAGACAAACCTGGAGTTTAAGAGACTTACAAAAAAAAAAAAAAAAAAAAGCATAGGAGTGGAAAGGAAAGTTAACGGATCAGGAGCATAAGTGGAGATTTTTGTTATTGCACTATGCAGTCTCTCATGGTCTGCCCATTATAATGTTGTTGTAGTGTGCCAAAGATAATTCTGGCCAAAGTATTATTTTCNCTAATGAAATTTATGGACTCTCCCAATGCACACATGCGTATATATACACACACACACACATACACATACAAACAAACAAAGGTAGGCATGCATTTACAGTATTGCAGAGGGGTTACTTATATGTCTGTCACTGTCAAGAGGCAAACTTTAAATGTATCCATAAGAAAAGAACTGGTATTGGAAGTCTTAAATAACTGTGTGTGTGTGTGTGTGTGTGTGTTCCCCTCTTGGTCATTTTCTGATAGTTTTGTCAATGAAAAATCATCAGTGCTTATGATGAGCTTTTCTATATCACAGTAAGGAAAAGGAGGAATGAAACAAAAATAACTGAAATGTCCACTTGGAGAGAGAGAGAGAGAGAGAGAGAGAGAGAGAGATAAGAGAAAAACATACCAGAAATCTCCAATCATATGAAAATGATTTAGATACATTACAGATACCACATAATTATTTGAAATGTCCCGTCACTAAAAATGACATTATAACTTAGATATTAGCCAAGCTATTTTAAATTAAAATGCAGTGAGAAATGGCTTTACACATTACAATAGCACAGGAAATTATACTTATATGTATTTAAACTGATGAAATCCTAGGAGACTATGCACAAATGTATAGATTGTCCCTTAGGATTATAGAATTCTTTATTGTTTCATTTATATAGATCTATGTTTCTAAGAAGCTCTTCAACTAATGTGTTTTACTTTTACAGTAGGAAAATGGCATTTCTGGAGAAATAGCTAGTCAGTTCAGTTTCTTTTCTTTTCGGAAATCGTCACACCGTTTTTCTCTAGAAACCCACCTGCAGCTGTAAACCACAATGCTCCCCTTTAGTTTGGAAGATGGCATCAGTAACAAAGTCAGGCCCTTTTCGAAGAATCCTGGACCCAATAGAGTCCGCATGGAGAGACTGCGGGGTGGGTGACACCTCAGACATAGCTTCTGGGAGGGCTGTGCACCTCCATTTCCTCAGTGCTGTGCACACCCCTCCCCTCTGACTCTGCAACTCTCGCCCCGACTGCACTGACCTCTACCCTCAAACCCTTCGCTTTCCCCATGACAACAAATGTAGTCCAGCAACTGTAGTCCAGCAACTGTGTCTGTATCGGGACAAGGGATGGCATATTCCCAGTCTTTGTTGGGTGTCTGGTGGTGTACAGAGATGGTCTTGACATGAAAGAAAAATGGCTCTCTCTTCCTGAGTCAGGGAGTACAGTCCCACACCATTTGGAGAAAGTTAAATTGTTTTAGATAAATAATGGGAAATTGGTGGAGCAGAATGCCGGTGTGTTAGCCTAGCTGCGCTATAAATTAAGCTAGGGTTTGCGACACACCTGGGAACCCACTCACTGTTTTAATGCGCTCCAATAATGATTGCCGATTAACTTTGGGAACACAGCCTGTCCCTAAGGTTTGGACGACTCAAGCTTTGCTTTCTTTGCTTAATTAAAGTAATAAAATGCATTTTCAAACACAGCAATTCCTTTTCCAACATCCCCTATGTCGTTGCCAAGTGGCACCCCTCAACAGCAAGGCTGCCTGAGGATCTCGGTCTGAGACCCAAAGCTCTCACCGGGGAGCCGTGGCTATGTTACTGCCCCGTTCAACCGTTCTCTTCAGTGTCAAAGACAAAGAATTCAACTCTTGGTTCTGAGTCAGACACCTTCCTCCCTTCTGACAGCTAGCCTCAGAAAAGGGAACTCCCAAAGCCTCGATCTCAAAGGGCATCATAGACGCAGCAGCTTCCTCCACACAAGGACAAGAGTGGGCAAGGGACAAGGCTACAGGCAGTGAGAACCTGACCATAAGCCCTGTCTTCCCCAGTACAGAAGACTGGCATGCTTGCCAGGAGACCCGAGAGCCAGAAGATCGGGGACTTACCATGATTGCTGGGAAGAGCTGCTACGCCTTGGCACTCTGCGACCCTGCAAAGGCTGTGACGCCGGCAATGAGTGTGCAAGTTAGCTGTGAAGAGCATACTTCCTTTTCTGAGCAGTGTGGTCTAACCAGCCTTCACACGTTGATATGGAAGGCTCGATTTGCATTTTATCTCAGCCCAGGGACATTGTATGACTGGCCAGGTTTCTCTTTGTGATAGTTAACAACCCGAGAGAAAGGGGTAGGGGAAACTTTGGGGCTGAAAGATTAACACCAAATTTAAAAAGGGTCTGGATTCTGAATTCTCAGGGTTATTAACCTGTTTATACTTAACAGCCTCTATTTTGGGATGCATGTGAATGTACCTGTTGATTATCTATCTGCCTATCTATCTATCTATCTATCTATCTATCTATCTATGTCTGTCTATCTAATATCTTATGTTTATCAATCATCCATCCATCTATAGCTATCAATCTACTGTTTGTCCACATCTATTTAGCCATCTATCTATCCATCTACCCATCCATTTATGAAGGATCACAATAAAATGCTAATAGTTTATTGACTTGACTGGAGGTATAACAAGTATTTCTTGTTTTGTCCTATGCTGTTTTTCAGTTTTTCAAGTTTGAATGCATACCAGTTCAGTTAAAAAATAAGTATAAAATTAAAAAAGGATGAAAAGAACCTGAGCATTCACTCAACAACTTCAAATACATTAGAGCCCCTGCTGTAGAATTTAAGCGGCAGTACTATTCATGAAGCTTATCCCAGAATGTCATTCATGGCACTCAGAAAGCGCAGTAAACATTAAGCTAAGAGATGGGTTTCTTAATCGTGGAGCAATGCTTGTTAGTGCCGGCTGCTTTTGACACCCACATTGCTAAATAGATACATTCTGAACTAGCTATAGTTCAGGGGATTTTATCTTTTTCTCAGACCTCATCATTCCCAATCAGCCACTCCAAGAACATCCTGATGCATGATTTAGCTCGTTTATTTTGAGTGCAGAGTTTGCCATCAAAGTGAGTTCAAGGGCATGGGTAATTTTCTGTTCCACAGCCAAAGAAAGGCAGCTGAATCCTGAGCTCTGGGCCCCAGGCTTCTAGCTCTTCTGTTAGGTTCTAGGGTGTTTGATTATTAAGCCCAAGATCACTAAGTTTCTGTACAGGACACTGAGCTATCTTTAGTCACTACCATATCCATACAGAATAAACCTTAAACAACAAATATATTCTCTGTTATTTCTTCCTTTTTCTTCCCCCTTTCCCTTATGATTTATCGAAACAGGGTATCTCTGTGTAACAGACCTGACTTCCCGGAATTCTCTTGTAGACCAGGCTGGCCTTGAGCTCATCAAGATCTGCCTGACTCTGCCTTTTGAGTGCTAGGATTCAAGGCATGCGCCACCACGCCCAGGTCTGTTATTTCTTTCTTAATATGAAAGTATTTCTAAGAAACAGCTTGCGATTAAAAATGTAGATAGCCAAAAAAATTAATAAAGGGGCTGAATGGAATTAATGTGTACACCTTTAATTCCCAGCACTCAGGAGGCAGAGGCAGGCGGATCTCTGTGAGTTCTAGGCCAGCCTAGTCTACAGATTGAATTCCAGGGCAGCCAGGGCTACACAGAGAAATCCTGTCTAGAAAATGCCCTCAAAAAAAAAAAACAAACAGAAATAAATAAAAATAAATAAATGTAGATAGCATTATTGCTGGAGAAAAAGAGCAAGATATGGCTGGGAAACCAGGGCTAGGCTACAGAGCAGTCTGGTGATTGCCCTGACATTTTTACGCATTATGAAGAGAAGTGGAGCTTAAGGTGTGGTCCTAATCGAGGGTGGTGGGCAGCAACTGGAAACTGCCTGGCTTTTGACATCCTATAAACAACCCATGGATACAGGAGGACACTCAGGGCAAAGCAGCACTATGGAAAGCAAGCTTTTAGATGTGACTCATTTGGACACGAGGATATTGGGGTGGAACTGTCCAGAAGTGCTCTGCTGGAACGGAGACTATCACAGTACAGGTACTGGTTAGGGTTGAAACAATGGCCTTTAGCGAGGCTGCACACTAGACTCACCTGGTGAACTTTTAAAACCTGCCAATATGCAAACCCCCTCAGCCTCTCAACCAGGCCCTCTTGGGTTGAAGCCTAAACATCAGGATTTGTTTAAACCTCCCAGGTGAGCCCAAGTGTTTGAAGGCATTTCGTTACATGCTACAGGATGTCTTATTCTTAGTATCACCGTACTCTTTATACCCAAAACTGAATAAAAATGACATGCTAAATTTAGCAGTCATTTGTTAAAAGTGTAGCCAGTTAGACCAGCCTCTAGGTACGGAAACTTGCAGAATCATCACAGTTATCTGAATCCCATTTGAACCTGTGCTTGTCTCTAAACGCAGGGTGAGGTAAATTTTTGTTACTGCTGAAGTTTCAAGGAAGCCACTTTGGCTGAGACAGGGAAGGTGAAGGGGTTGTGTTTCCTAACTCTAAAAACCCAACAGGTTCTAATTTTTATTTTTGGAACTATAGAGGTCATGCGAAGCATTCCACCTTGCGATGAGGGAAAATAAAACGATCTTATTTCCTGTGAACTCAGCTAAGTCCACCAGGCCCTGATTAATGCAAGGAGACAGGAAATACACCAGAGACAGGCATCAATGCCTTGGGATCATCTTCAAAAGGTAAAGCAAGCTGCATTTTCTCAGCCTGAGCTCTGAACCGATACCTGAGCCTGGCAGGGAGGAGTCGCCCAGGGAATGCAGAGTGCTGATAGTTCTTCAAACAGTGCGGTCCGTGCTCTCTCTTCCCATTTGCATTGCAGGAAATATTTTTTTTTCCTGCTCAGGCAAAGGAGAAAGGAGCATGCATGTCCCGTGGTCACCATGGTGACTTTATGGAAATGGTGAAGCCCAGAGACACGGATGTGTGAAAGGAACCAAGTGCACATAAAAGATAAAGTCAGTTTGCAGTAGATGAAGGAGAGAGCAAGGACTGAATTTAAGTTCCACTAGGGATCATGTTTTTAAACACTGCTAATGCTTTATCAGTTATGTCGTCAAAGGAGCATGGTGGACATTGCATAGAAAGTTGGGGAGACATGATTTCTGATACCATTTCTTCTTTATAACCAGGAGGATTTTAACAGACAGCTATTTCATGTACCCGACACTAACATGCCTGGATAGGAGATACAGAGAGAGGAGAACACAGGGATGGTGATGTCACCTCCTCCTGGGAGTTTCCTCAGCACCCCCCCCCCCCCGTCACTTTCTCTGGAGTCTTTTGAATACACCCGAGATGATGCTCTTCAGTGTGTTTGTCTTTTATGCTTCAATGCCGTCACGTGGGTTGCGTTAAATTGTACCTCCTCAGTGAGAATTATTTTTCACACTGCCCTCTACCCCCGACCCCTACATTATAAATTAGGTGTTTTTTTTTTTAAAGACCTATTTGTGACTCCTGTGTTCTTTTTTGAATCTGATTAAAACAGATATGGCTTTGTATGCTGATACTGCACGCGTATGCCATCCCACAAAGCCCACCATGGGCGACTGCTCTGCTGAAACAGAAGTGCATGCTGGGACGGTGGCACTGCTGCGCTCTGAGGATGCATCCAAATCAGACGTGGCTAGTGACCCAGCTTCCCACACCCAACCCACTGGCAAGACCAGTTAAAGCCACCATTTTATTAGTGTCTGTCTTTTTTGACTCACGTGCATTTACACTGTGCCTGTTAAGGACAGCTCTGACTCAGGAAGTTCAAGGAGTTCAAGGAAACTAAGGCTTCTGCTCGGCCAGATAGGGAACAGTCAGGAAGAGAGAAAGACAGCCGGCGTAGTTAAGGAAGCCAATTGGGGAAGAGAGGGCACTTCTTAATCGGGCCTCCTTTTACTTTTTGTTTTCAAAGCATTGGGTCTTTTTCTTTCTCTTTCTTCCTATTTTTAGGAAAGCAGGTTGTGTTTCATAACATCAAGGAGCTGGAAACCGGAGAAATGGCTGAGCAGTTAGGAGCGACTATTGCTTTTTCAGAGGACTTGACTTGGTTTCCAGCACCTATGTAGGGTGGCTCACCTAGACATATAGTTATCACCTATAACTAGGCCTCCAGGGGAATCTGGAGCCTTTGACCTCCACAGGCACTTAGATTTCTGTGTGCATACCAACATGTACACATGCATATTTATAATCGAAAATAATAAAAGCAACGCTGTTAAGGGGCTGGAGAGATGGCACAGCAGTTAAGGGCAATTGTTGCTCTTGAAGAGTACCCTGGGTTTGATGCCCAGCTAGTTTACAACCATTGGTAACCCCAGTTCCAGGGGACCCAGTGCCCTTTTCTGGTCACAGGCGTGTATGATACACAGACATACATACATACAGGCAAAACACTGAAATGTATAAAATTAAAATAAAAGTCTAAAAAAATGATTAAGAACATCAAGTATCTGGAAGAAAGAATGTTAATTACTTTCAGTGACTTTCAAATGTATTTACCCTTTGGTCAAAGGAGAGTTCTTAATATGTTTCAATAAAAAGCGAAAATTATGTTTAAACTCTAGAAGGGCAAGGAACAGCTACCCTTCCCATGCAAACCTGGATGACTATTTACTAAGCAGTAGCAGGACTATGGAAAAGGAACTCGGATTCTAAGTCGGCTTTCACCAAGCCAAATCATGTGGACAACGAGCAGAAAAAGGAGACACAGTTTGTGTGCAATTCCTGTTGGAATACCTGTGGTTTTGCTCTTTTGTTCCTAATTCATGGCTTATCCTTTTTTTTTTGGGTATTTGGGGACTTGAATCTCTCTGGGTCTGCTGGCTGTGCCCTCCATTTCTTACTTCCTCTTTTAATTTTTATTTGTTTGTTTGTTTATTTATTTATTTTGGGATGGGTTTCTCCCTAGATTTGGAGCCTGTTCTGAAACTTGCTCTGTAGACCAGGCTGGCCTTGAACTCACAGAAATCCACCTGCCTCCCGAGTGCTGGGATTAAAGGTGTGCGTCACTACTGCCCGGCTCATTTCCTACTTCTTTAGTTCATGCTTATTCTTCTGAGGAACACATCTAAATGTAATCTCTTAATCGTAGTTTTGTGTCTTTTGGCATATACAGCTTCAAGGGCTTGGATTCTGCCTTTGCTAACTTGGATAGCGGGCAGAAGAGAGGAAAAGCCCCACACAGAGTGGATCTTTGCATTGTCCTTGTTTGTCCACCTTTCTCTTCCTCTCCTCCTCCTGCTTCTTCTTCCTTCCTAGGTTCCTTCCTTCTGAAGTTTCTTGTCGAGCAGAAAGGATCAATAAGAGTAGGCAAATGGGCAGCCATGCCTTGTAATTTTACAGACAGAGAGAAAATAAGGGGCAAACTTTTAGTCTTATCTCAGTATCTAAAGATAGAAGCAATTTCATTTCAAAATAGCGTAAATGTTACCAGAGGCATATCTTGTCTCCTTTTAGTTACCAGAGCTCATATCTTGTTTCCTTTTAGAATGTTTTCACAAATTTCTTTAAAATAGTACATTTTAGAAAAAATCTTAATTTTTTTTTCTTTTTTCCATAAGCTTCCCTCCATCTTCTGCCATATCCTCACTCTTTGTAGCTTAGAACCACTCCAATTCTCCATTTGTGGGCTAAGGTCCACTAGACAGGAAGCCCCTCTACATATGGAATCATTCAACCTGCTATTGGCTTATCCATACATGACTGTAACTTTCTGACAATCTTCCCTGTGGTCAGAATGGGAATGCTTCTGTATTTAACTGTATGGTACATTTTAGAAGGCAGCCATGCTTGCCTCTTGATACCACCAATGCATTCTTTTTAAACATTTATTATTCTACACATAAGTGTTTTGCCTGCATGCATATCCATGTACCATGTGTGGTCAGTGCCCACAGAGGCCAGAAAAAGAGCATTGGAACTCCATACCTGGAGTTACATATACTAGCAAGCTGTCATGTGGGGGCTAGGAATCCAATCCTGACCCTCCAGAAGAGAAGATGTAGTTCTTAGTTTCTGAGCCATGTCTCTACACTAAGGCATTCTTATGGGGCATTTTGGAAGTCAGTGGTTTTACTTAATGTTACTAGAAGAAACTATAACGTCTATTTGAAAACAAATTTATTAAATCTGATTTTTCAAGCAATTTAATGCCATTCTAGCTGTCTTTTCTTTGATCTATTCTTGGGTTATTAACTTTAGTAATCTACCATATGGTTTGAACAAAAAATCATTAAGTCAATGAATGATACTAGAAATATTTGGTATATACCTGCAAAGGAGTGGACTGGAGCCTGATATTATATCTGATAAAATATACTAAACATCCAAATATCAGAACTAATAAAGCTATAAAACCCTTAGAAAAACTGGGGGAAGTGTGGGAACACTGACTTTTGGATCTTATAATTTCTTGGGTATAACCTCAGTACCTCAGTCAACAAAAGAAGAAATATGTAAAATGAACTTCAGTGGCATTAAAGGCTTTTGGTCTCTCAAAGGATACCATCGATAGTTTAAAAATGGAACTCCAGAATGGAAGATCAAGCAAATACTTGACAAGGGATTAGTATCCACCATATATAAAGAACTCCTATAACTAAACAACACAGCAAACTACTTGATTCAAAATAGGCACAGAAATTGAAAGTATTTATGCCCAATAATGTCTATTAAAATTACTCAATATCACTAATAGGAGAGTTCAAGTTAATGCCACTTTGTGATAATACTCCATGCTCATGAGGATTTCTGTTATATAAAAAAAGCAGAAAGTTACAAATATTGGTTAGAAATTAAGAAATTGAAACAGGTCATTATTATTACTGAGACTGAAAAATTATACAACTGTTAGGAAAATAAACAATGCATTGCTCAACAAACAGCATAGGTTGACAAAGATCCAGCAACACTTCTTCTAGGTATATCCATGTAGAATTGTTTGTTTATTTAGGTTGTAGGTCTCATGTATTTCAGGTTAGTCCTACACTGACTGTTCAACTGAAGATGACCTTGAATTCTGATCCTTTGGCCTCTACCTCCCAACTCCTGGTTTTGCAGGTGTATACCAGCACACCTGGACTTACAGAGTGCTGGAGATTGAACCCAGGATCTCATTCATTCTGAGCAAGCACTTTGCCAACTGAGCTACACACAGCCCCTAAGAGTGAAGTTAAAAGAGACTCAATGAGATAATTACACACTCATTGCCTGAATACCATTATTCAAATGTGAAAGCAACTCAGGTGTCCATCACGAAAGAATGGAGAATTAGTGTATATGTGTCATATTATCTCACCCCAAAATACAATTATGAGGCTTAGTGCTGGGACGCAGGTCTATAGTCATAACACTTAGCAGGCAAAGACCGGAGGATCAAGCATTCAAGGTAGCCACCAGCTCCAAGAGACTATCACCAAAGCAAAGTAAAACAAAACAAGTTATATGTTAACATACTCTATAACAGAGATGAACTTTGACATGTTATGCTAAGCGAAATAAGCCACACACAAAAGAACAACTGTTCGGTTGTCCCATCTATAAGTGATGCCTAATGTAGGCAAATTCCTAGAACAGAGAATAGACGAGCTGGAACCAGAGCTGGCAGAATGGAGATTGAAGTCATTGCTTCAATAGGCACAGGACTTCAGTTTGCGGTAGAAGGAAATTCAGGGGATGTTGTACATCACTGTAAATGTACTTAATGCTGTTGAACCACACACTTACAAATACTTAAAATAGTTTTTTTTTAATTTTATTGCCGGATATCTAAAATTATTTTTTTATTTTTGGAAAGTGCCTCTGAATGTAACCCAGGCTACTCTCATTTCTGATATCCTATAATCCTTCCTAAGGTTGTCACCATGCCCAGCCAAAATAGTAAGTTGAATATTACCAATATTTGACCACAATAATATTTTTAAAAAAGCAAGAACTACTTGCTATGAATGCTTATTTCCCCCAAATCAATAAAATGAGACCTAATCCTAAATGTGAAGGCAAGAACAGGTAGGGACTCTGGGAACCATCGAGGTCATGGGAACAGAGCCTTTGTGAAATGGATTAAAATGCTCATAAACATGAGTTTATTTTCTCCTTCTGCCATCTAAGAACACCATGGAAAGATGCCACGTGTGATCCATACATCATTCTTACCAGCCATGGGGTCTGCTGCTACCTTGATCTTGTCACACCAGCTTCTAACACAGGCAAGAAACACAGCTCTGTTGCTAGAAGCCACTGTTTAGTATTTGTTGTTATAGAAGCCCACTGTACGACAATCTTCAAAACAAAACCAGGCCACCAATCTATTTTTTAGAGACAAGTTACTAAGGTGTTCTGCCACGGACTGTTTTTCCTCAATTTTCTGGTAGAATCTTCTTGTTTATGTAATGTCACAAATGGTACATTTTGACCAATAACCTTGCATGATGACAATAGTAATCACTACTATAGGCCGCCTATTAGGTGCAAAGATCTCGAGGGACCTTGACCTCAATGAATTTGTACATCAATAATTCCATGAAGGACCTATTACTATCCCTGAACATATTTATTTAGGGCTTAAAGGTTTAATCACTTGTCCATTGTCAAGCTGTCACATGATTCTTTTCTTAGAACAATTTGCTCTTCTTAGCATAGTAATATTTACTTGCTATAAGATTAGGTTGGAAGGGACAGGGGTGGGGGAAGTGGAGAGGTAGATGTTAACTATCCTGGGAATTATGAGTGTGTAAAATAAAATCATTTCATCAAAATAAAATTTAACTGGATGTTGAGCCCACTGTTTTAGGTTTCCTCTCGTAAGTAACTATTTAGGACAAACACTATTGTTAAATGACAGACAATGGTGAAGGCTGGGGTCAGGATACTTTTTCATACCCAGAATATTGATTTTCTTTTAACTGTCAGTGATAAGAAATGAATAAACAAACCAGACATTGGTGGTATATGCCTTTAATTCCAGCACTCCTGAGGCAGACGCAGGCGGCTCTTTGTGAGTTCAAGATTTGCCTGGTCTAAGCTACACAAAGAAACCCCATCTCGAAACAAACAAACAAACAAACAAACAAGAACAAACAGCCCAAATTTTGAGTACAATAAAAGGCAGAGTGTGAAGACCCAGCAAATCTCTGGTCATTCTTTAGCCCACCAAGCACCAAGAAACATGAACACCTATCTAATTAACTTGAGTCATTTTGATAATGGTTTCTTTTCTTAATTCTTTCCTTTTCTCTTCTTTCTTCCTTCCTTCTTTCTTTCTTTCTTTCTTTCTTTCTTTCTTTCTTTCTTTCTTTCTTTCTTTCTTTCTTTCTTTCTTGAGACAGGGTTTCTCTGTGTAGTCCTAGCTGTCCTGGAACTAGCTCTGTAGCCCAGGCTGGCCTCGAACTCACAGAGATCCCAATAACGGCCTCTTTCAATAGTGGCTTAGTGTGAGAGTTTTTAATATTAGTGTGGACTTCAGAGGACAATTATCCTCATACACGTCTCTCCCAGAATGATGGCGTGCTCCTTCAGAGGGCATGTGGGATGAGGCAGCCACACTGCATGCCACTGCATGGACAAAGGTACACTGGTTTTTCCAAAACAGACCAATGAGGGCATAGACTGCCTCTTGCCCAGCAGGTCCTTGTCACTCTTGCTGTCTAGTTGTCTTCCCTCCATTAGACTTAGAGACTTCCTGCTGTGCACTGAGGACTATTGGGTTGTTTTGATGTCTCAAGGGTGCACCCTGCTGGAAACGTAGTTTGCCAGACAGTTTACATTTGAAGTTAGAGAATTGTGCTGCCAATAAAGAACCTGGTAGTGAATTACTAGGTCTATAGATAGCTCTGGGGAGGAGAGGGAGGGGTGAGGGAAGGAGAGAAGAGAGAGGAGAAAGAAAGAACGAGTGTGAGTATGAAAATGAGTAAATGGACTGAGACCATCCCCACAGTTACATTCCTCTCCCGACTATGATAAATGAATAAATTGAACCGAGGAGGCCTGACCAAGTTTTTATTGTTTTCCGTTGGACATTTGAAAAGCTGTTAGGGGTTCTAACAGGGGATTGTGGCTATTCTTACCCTTGAACAAAGGCCACTTCTCCTTTATTTGGGGATGGTCATTTCTTTTCCTTTTTGACTGAGTTTCAGAGGGACTCACATGGAGTGCTGAGGGAGGAAGAGGACACACGATGAGCCAGATCAGCTGAAGCAGGCCTGGTGATCAGTGGGGTGACAGATGGAGCAGCCGTGTCACCCTATTATCCTCTGACATTTGCGATTCAGAACCATTAAAAGGATTCTTAGTAGTTACTCCAGTAACTTCCTTTGATCCAAGATTCCCAGTCAAAACCTCTCAACAGTAGATTAAGAACAGAGTCTAGAATTTATGTTTGTGTATCCAACAAATTACAATTCTTTTTAATTAACTCAGTGTTCAGGTACAGAATATGCAGAGTAGAGAAATTCTTGTGAACTCACCGGACACAATTTAAGTTCCAGGAAGCCTGGCACTTTGAGTATTGCACCCATAATAAATTTAATAATATTATTCTGTATCACAATGCATCCCATAGCTAGTAACATTTTTGTTTGCTGTTTAAAGTCTTGATGCTTAGTTTAAACTTCCACCTTTGAAATTATTTGCCTATGAATAATTTATGTATTCAGTAATCACTGAGAATTTCTATGAACTGAAAAAAATCTAAATTTATAGATGTGTGAAATATTTAATAGTAAGAGCAACAGTGGAACTGTCATGCTATATGATATTTGTATTTAATTATGTGGTAGCTAATTTTGGTTTTACATTTTCCCTTTAGTATTTTGCCTCCCCACCGCATTTCTTTATTCTCTGACTATTTTTCTCTGTCTCCTCTTTATTTCCATTCTCTCCTTCCCTCCATTACCTTCCCCCTCCTTTCCTTCAGACCCTTTTAAAACCAAGAGTTCTCAGGTCTAGGAGACTTGCTTGGTTCATAAGATTGCTTTCTGTGTAAGCACAAGGACCTGTGTTTGGATCTTGGGGGTTTATGTAAAAAGTCTACACTTGGTGTGAGCATCTTTAGTCTTTTCTGGAGAGTTGGGAATCAAAGACAGAAGAATCCCCAGAAACATGAAAACCAGTTAGCTGGGTGTGTACAGTAGAAAAATATCAAACCCAATCAGCAAAGTCACCCTGTCTTAAGGTGGAAGGCAGTGACCAGCACCGAGGTTGTTTCCTGCCCTCTACATGTGTGGTGGTCCACATGTGTGCTCAGTCTTACTGTCCTGCCCTCCTTTCCTACTCTCTCTCTTTCTCTCTCTCTCTCTCTCTCTCTCTCTCTCTCTCTCTCTCTCTCTCTCTCTCTCTCTCTCTCTCTCTCTCTCTCTCTGTGTGTGTGTGTAACACACACACACACACACCTCAGACTCTACTGCTGTTTCGTGGAAAGACTATAGCCAATTTTAATCAGCTCCTTCTCTGGGCAGCCTTACCCTACACAGCTCAGAAGCCTGATAACTCAAAACTAAACTGTATGAAATTGCTGGAGTTTGTTTTGTTTGCAAAACAGAGGCCATTTCACAAGTCTTAACCCGGCAGTTTTTGGTGTACATATCACAGCCTTCCCTCCCAGACACGCAGAGTTAAGTTGGACATCAAAACCCAATAGGAGCAGAGTGCTGAGCCTGTAGTAGGCATTCAGCATCTGCCAAATGAGCGCATGCACATATAAACGCACAGGCAAATGAAACAACTACGTAAATAAGAGCGAAATTACATGGTACAGACTCAGTAATGGGACTGGTGGAATATATTAATCATGCAAAGCAGCTTGGCAATTACTTAAAGCCTTTTAGAACAACGTTCTGTTTTTAATTTAACTTTGCTTTATTAACAAGAGATTGGCATTGCCTGTGGGAAAAGGCAGTCCTGGCGTATCTCACTGCTGACTCTTCATTAAGGAACAAGAAATGGAAGCATTATAGGCATTAAAGGGTAGGGGGAGGCACTGTGGACCGAAAAGAGAGAAAACTTCAGGGGTTGGTAAGATTTCCATGAAGCAAGCAGATTTCCACTTGGCGGTGAGGTTTCATTTCGGGGTGGGATATGAAATTGGAAAGTCCTGGTATACTTTTCCCCTTTTCCATGTGAACCTGGATTTGCTTTTTTTTTTTTCCTATAGAAAACAAAAAGATGTAAAACCTTCATGTTGAATCGGGCTTCAACTTTGGGACCATATACCGTGCATATGTTCTTCCCACTGCTGTCTGTCACCATGAAGCACACTTGTCCAGGCACCAGGATGAAAATGATGCTTTAGAGTCAAATATGAGGCGCATTTCCACAGTGGAAGGAGCTGTTTAGCTTGTGTTGGGAAGGTCAAGGAAATGGATGCTGGAATAGCTAAGGGAAAGTGTGGGGTGCCCACAAGCAGAAAACTCATTCCTAGGGAAATTATAAAGCATTCAGTGGAGATATTAATTGATTTGGGTTCCGGATTGCATGTCTCTATCATGCCTATAGATTAGCATAACCAGGAGACTAAAAGAAGAAATGAAGCAGAGAAGAAAGGAAACAATAAAAGTACAGAAGAATGTAAGGGAGAGGGAGTTATACAATCAATTTGCTTATATATAATATATTATACAATATATTTTATATTATAGTATATATTGCTATTTAAATAATATGTAGAGGTAGATGATGTTAAAAATGGATCATGAGGGCTGATTTGTCAATCTTAGCAAGTACTGATATATTTAGACTATATGTAATATAGTATAGGAGTTCATGACAAAATAATTTAAGAGTTCATTTTTATATTATCTAACCATATGGTGAATACTATTGTCTTTAAAAATATCAAAATAAGTTCATCTCACCTTAAGTGAACTTTCGTTCACTGATTTCACAGGCGATCCCCTTATATGCGGGTGGGCAGGAGCACAGGCACTGTCCGTCCAGGAGAACCACTGTGCCTCCATTTTGACACGGATGGCATTTTTTCACATTGAACTCATTGATATAGTTTTCGATAGCTCTTTCCAAGTTTTGTCTCTTTATGTATGAATCTTTTATTTTCAAAGGAACCAGATTATATATAGGGGCGAGCTGTAAGAAAGAAAAGATTCAGTCTTGTGTCTTTTTTCTACAAAGGAACTTGTAAAACACCCTTCACTCAATCACTGACTCACGAATTCTTTGATTTTTCTGGAAGCTTATTGAACGGTTATTGTTGCCAGATACAACATTAGCTTTTGAGGTTACTTTAGTGATCAAAAGTAGTCACAATGCATGCTATCATGGAGGTGACATTTACAAATAAAGAGAGTGAGAAGGTCATCTCTATATCAAAACTGTCATCAAGTCAGTGGGAAGCCAGGGGTGGGAGATGTTATTTGCAATACCGTTAAGATCTACCAAGGCTTCACAACCATCCACTAATTTTTGGTCAACAATAAAATTGGCCCCCATAGGTCCACACGGAGTGGCACCACTAGGAGGTGTGGCCTTGGTAGAGAAGGTGTTGTTGGAAGAAGTGTATCATAGGGAGAAGGAGACTGAGGACTCAGAAACTCAAGCCATTTCTTGTGTGGCTCAGTCTCTCTCTGCTGCCTGCAGATCCAGATGGAGGACTCTCAGCTCCTTCTCCAGCACCATGTCTGCCTGCACGCCGCCGTGCTTCCCACCGTGATTATTATTATAAAGGACTGACCCTCTGAACGGTAAGCCAGCCCCAGTTAATTTTTTTTCCTTTTAAGAGTTGCTGTGGTCATGACATCTAATCATAGCAATAAAACCCCAAGACAGTGCCCTTACTCATATTTTGAGTTGGTTCTATCCCTTTAGAAGAAAGGAACCTCTTCCCAACTCCGCCACAGTGGCATAATTGGGGTGAGCATGTAGCAGAGTTATTTTGGATTTTGAAAAAAAAATTATCTTGTTTTGCCTTCAAAAGAAAGTCAAGGCCAGATAATCTAAGATGTGGGACTGGAGGGCCCGTGGAGGAAACAGTTTGGATAATGTTATCAAAATAGTGTTCAAAGAGATAAAGATGAAGGCCACGCGGAAGTGACAGTTTCAAAGAGGCCTAAACCCTGGTGTCAGCACAGCCCCTGAAGCCTTTCTGCTCAGTTTACCTTAGCATGACCAGTTTTGTCTTCTAGTAAGTACAAAAAGGTTTTGAGGTTGTCTCCTACACTCACCAGCTCTCGTGTCATTGTAGACATATTTAAGAAGACAGTCTATCATAAAACTTGCTAAAATACCAAGTTTCATATTAATCACATTTAGATCTCTTCCAGTCATCCAAAATAATTAGCAATGTCATCAAGGAAATGGATCAAATGTAGTCCTTAATGAAATGAGAATTATGTTTTACCCCTATGGAAGAGAGATAGACACAGCATGCACTGTGCCATTATGGCTGTAGCCTACAGAACGCTAACATGTGGCCCTTTAAAACACGGGTGGTCGGTACCATCTAGTGCATGTCTGCTCAGAATTATACAACAGCACAAAGTGGCAGGTTATTATCTCATGGCATTTGAGAAGCTCAGAATGTAGATTGCCCATGTCCTCAAAGGGAAGAGTGAGAGTCGGAAATGGGGAAATGGCAAAGAAACGCTGAGACCAGAAAAGGTGAGGGGCAGAGGTGGCGCTAAGGAGCAAGAGTCAAGTCAGAAGAACGCATCCATTTGCACCAGGTGAGCCACGAGTTTGGCTACATCTGCTAGTCCTCTGAAATAACACACGAGGGGATTTCTCAATCCCGTGCATATAAGAAAGTGCACCTGATTTCCAGGAGAACCAAAATGAGATTAAAGACTAATATTTCCCATGAGTTCCCATGAAGGGAACGTTTATTACATAACATCCTTTCAGAAAATGAAGTGGGCTTGCATAATCTTGTTTCTTACAATGTCAAAACAAAACCTTACAGGAAGCCAGTGTATTAAATTACAGCTACGCTCATCTAGATGCCTGTGCTCCGGCAGAGGTTGGAAGCGTCGTATCTCTCCGGTAATCTGTAATAGACATAGTTTCTCTCTGCTGACATTTTAAGGATTTGATTGTAACAGTGGCTGTAAGGGAAAAATAAACAGTGTTCAGCTCTCTGTGGAGACAAGATGTAGGCTATTTGGGGCAGTCTACAAGCAGGCTGAAAGTGGGATTAACATCTTTTCCTGAAAATTGAAGACCATGACAGTAGTTGGCCTGTATTCTTTGTATGGAGGGAGGTCAAGAGCAAGACATTGGGATATTGAAAGCCACGGGCTCTATTTAGTATAGTACCACCATGGTCTTTGTATTATAACATATACTGCAATATATACTACCATCATAATTATCAATTGTTTTACTTAGGATAATGTGCCTTTCTAATTCTTCCATGATGAACCTCTTTTTTTCCAACCTAGCTATGAAGATCGCTGCTTCAATTTGCAACAGAGGATTAAATACAATTTAATAGTTTAGGGTGATAGGGAGAGAACCCATAAGTCTCTGAGCAATAGTGTACAAAGATAATCGTTTCAGCATCCCCAGGGCTTGCCATGTTGTCTACAGACAATAGAATCCTTCTCCTCACCCAAAGGTGAAGTAGTGATTGTAGAAGACAGATTACCTGATGAAATTAGTAACCATTCTCCCAAAGGTCCATTTCTATAAGATTTATGAGAGCGAAACTCCTTAGAATATATTTCAAGGTCAAACTTGATAATATTTTATTTTGTTTGTGTTTGTGTGTGTGTGTGTTTTGTGGTACCAGAGTGTTGAGCACAGGCCCTTGTCTAGGCTAGGTCAGGGCTCTACCACTGAGATGTATCTGGAGATGCATTTTTGTTTTTGAGACAAGGTCTTATTAAGTTGCCTTAAATCTTAAACTTGCCACACCCCTACATCATCACCCTAAATAGATAGGATCACAGGTAGGTGTTACCACACTAGGCTACAAGGTTAAACTTAACTGTATCACACTTCTCTTTAGGGATTTAAACAGGCAGGGAAAGTCGATTTTTTTTTTAAAATAACCATTTCTCCCTTTCAAAATATTCTCTATAAGAAGATGCATTTACAAAGTGGTCCTTGGGACAGTGCAGCTGCCATTTCCTTGGATGGGACATTGATGTGGATGAACTAGGCTTTCAGTTTGTGAAGGATGAAGCAGACAACTAGAGCGGACAGAATCTTCCTGAGCTAATGATCTGAACAGTTAGCAGGATTCACCATATACTGAACCCAGAGCACCGTGCTGACTAGGCTGATGAAAGTCTTCGAATATTCTAGTGAACACAGTTGGGACTTTGTAGCAGAGACTTTATTCCCCAGATATAAAACGCCAGCTCTGAAGCACGGCTCACTGTTTACAACCTCCCAGAGACTAGTCTTGGATCCCTTTGTACAGGACAAACTGAGCTTGGTTTACAAAGCTGAGAGAACAAGGTAGCTTAGATGTTCTCTGCCTGCATCTTCCATTCTTCCCTTATTGAAAATCCTCTGTCGCAGATTTTATTTACTGAGTCCATGATAATGGATTTAAATAAAATTTATATTTAACAAATAGGCTTCCTTTGATTTTTATTTTCTTATACAAGCCAGTTTTTTTTTTCATTTCTATTTTGTCTAATTTGGGGGACAATACCTTTCATTTATAAGTTGCTGTTGTTGCTGTTCTGGGAGTTGAACCCAGGAATTAATATAAGCTAAGCAAGTGCTCTACCACTGAACTATATATATGATATCTGTCTTTCTCTGTCTTTCCTTCCTTCCTTCCTTCCTTCCTTCCTTCCTTCCTTCCTTCCTTCCTTCCTTCCTTCCTTCTTCTCTCCTCCTCTGCCTCCTTCCCTCCCCCTTCTTTCTTTCCTCCTCTTCTCCCTCCTCCCTTTCTTCCACTTCCAGTTTCAATTTTGAGCCAGAGTTCCTCTAAGTTGCCCAGGTAGGCCTTGACCTTGAGGTCTTCTTACCTTGGCCTCCCGAGCAGCTAGAGTTATAGTCTGGGCTCCCACACTTTATATAAAGTTATGTATGCACATATGCTAAAGGCTTTATTTCTACAGCCAACATGCAGAACTGGTTGCAATTTTCAATTTCTGGGTTCTTCCTCCACATTAGAGAGATAGTTTGGGTAGCTCTAATGAACCCTTTAAAGACAATAAAATAAAGTGAGGAAGTAAATTTCTCTGGAAACTACTACTATAAAAAATGTCAGCCTTTCTAAAATGTAATAAAACCGACATTGTGAACAAAGATAAATTTAACTGGAGAGAAGAAACAATAAGGCACGCACAGAAAGTGGAAAGCTATAAAGGCAAGCAAAACTACTTTTCAATAGTGCCAGGAAAACAAGAAGTAGTGAATAACACATACATATTTTAGTAAATAAAAAGACGCAGCCGAATGGCCACCGTGTTTACATCTTTACAATTGGAAAATATTGCCTCCCCTTCAAGAGTAAGCAGGAGACTACAGACTCTCAGGGTTCCCTGGAGTGGACGTTATTATTACCGTTATGCAAGAGAGAGACAGATTCCCATCTGTATCCCCAGCAGTTGGGAGACTAATGCAGAAGGATTGCTGAGAGGTCAAGCCTATGCCAGGCTACAGAGTTAGACCCAAACTCATGGAACAGAACCAAACAAAACATCAAAACAAAAAATCAGAAAGAGGGCATGTCTATAATTCCAGCTACTCAAAAGTTTAAAGCAGAAGGATCATTAAAGCTCAGGCGTTAGGCCAGGTGCTGGCAGTACAGGCCTTTAATCCCAGCACTCGGGAGGCTGAGGTAGGCAGATCTCTGTGAGTTTGAGACCAGCCTTGTTTACAGAGTGAGTTCCAGGATTGGCTCCATTGCTACTGAGACACCCTGTTTCGAAAAACAAGACAAAACAAATCAAAACAAAAAAAAAAAAACAAACAAAAACAAAAGTAAGTTCAGGAGTTACAGCCCATCTGGACAATGAGAAAGAGAATGGGAGGGCATTAATTCTCCGATCACAAGAATTACTCATCTTGTTTTAATGTTTGACATATGAACATCCTTTCCACAATGACTCTGAGATGAGGGTCTCCTGCTGTGTGATACCCAGAGAAGACATGGCGAGCCAAAGGCCAACAGAAGAGAACCATCCATTCTTATCGACTACTTTGGGCCAACCCTTACTATACACGCTATACGAACAATCTCAATAAGCCTTCAAAACCACATGGAAGATCTGCAGAATTCAGTGTTGTAAAATCAGAAATGTCCCACACCTAGTGAGTGACAGGCAGCCCCAGGAGTTCCTTTTAGGTTGTCTGACATTACACTATTTCTTCTCTACAATTCTTTTATTCAAGGAAGTCATGTGCGGGCATTTGAATAGTGCCATCTCTGTCTTCTAAAGGCAGTAGCAGTCCTTACTTTTTGATTAATGAGTGCCGGAGAATCAACCAAGGACGAGGCCCAGTTGGCAACATCGCTGGCTTCGAGTATCTTGTCTCCTCTGTGAAGCTTTTCTTTCAGGAGAACTGCGTGTTTCCCTGCTCCTCCTCTTATGTTTGCAATGACACCGCTTATGATGCTGTCGCTGGTGAGATTTACTGGAACAAAACAAGGAAGACTTGAAGAAAGAAGCATTTGCATCCTGGTGGTCACTTCCCTTGACGAATGTGTATTATGTCTCTCTAGGACAGCTTAGTGTGTCTGCTGAATTCCCGTGTAAATGTGATGCACATAAATCTCATCTCCATAGTCTAAGAGGGGAATTTTTCTCAGCAGTCAGTTTATAGATTTCAACCATCTTTGTTTTGAAAAATAATGGTTGTACACTCGATCCAGGTAGATTGATAACTTATAGCTCATCATATAAATACAAGTATATATAGGGAAATTAATGTGACTTTGGATGTATTTATATATTTGTACAAATGATGAATATATAAAATATACAAATATTCATATATTTGTATAAATATAAATGAAGATAAACTTTCAAACTTCATATTTATATTGTGTATAGTATGCTTTAAATTATCTTCTTATTATAGAAATATTAAACATATCTAAAAAGACTGAGGTAAAAGTAAACTTGCTCCCATCCCAAATCCTATTCCACTTTCTCTGTTCCTCTCTAAACTGAACCACTTTAAAAAATGTCTAAAACATTTAGAGTCATGGAGTTTGATTTTATGTTTGCAAGGCACTGCACTGGTTGAGGGCTAAGGAAAGGTTAACCCATCAAGCCAAGCGGATAGTCGATCTGGGAAAGTGATTTAGGTCTTGTTCTTTGTAATGGACACAAGGTCCCACATTAGCCATGTAAGGCCTTGTGAAAATTTAGGAGAAAAAGAAACTTGTCTTTAAGACACTTTGCTGCCAGTGACTGGTTTTCTGTCATTGCGAAAGATACACAGCCCATGAGCACTGTGCCTCCCTTGCACAGTCCCGACTTGGACAGATATGTGCTCATAGTGATTAGGGAGGAGCTAAATAGTTATTAAGGGATTCCAGGTTTTCTCCCCGAAGATGGTGGAGTGCTGATCATGGGAGGCAATGCTCTTGGCTATTGGCTCTGCCTTCCCCAGGCTAACCAACCAGTCCATACTTACCTCTTAAACCGCCTCCTCCTATTTTTGTGCAATCATTTGTGTTAACAGTTGCTGTGGTGCTAGGTTCATCAAAGAAGGTATGTAGAGGGGTATTTAAGGATGCATCCACTTTAAACCCAAGACACTCCTTTACATCATTCACTTCAACACCTGCGTTAGAGATTCATATGAAAATTATTTGAAATGGTCTATCAACATCAGAAACGAATTCAAACTTTACTATTTTGTGACAAATATACTTATGTTTCTGGCCACCATTATTAACTCAATAGTAACATCATGTCTTCCCTCCATGACATTGATATCTAGTAGCATCCTTTCACTTGGCTACCAACTTAGTAACGGAGGATGTATTAACTTTACTCCCTGTTTGAAAAGGATTTAGGTCAGTCAAGGTGGTTATAGGAAAGTCCTTTGGGATACCCAAGGAAGACAGCAATGTCCAATATGCACTGAATGGTAATTACATGCGTGGCATTATTCTGAACATTTTATATGAGTTAAATAATTCAGTCCTCACATTAACCTTTTGAGGGATCACTCAGTTTCAGTTGAGTCTACAGAATTACAGAACAATACCCAATTGTTTTGGGCACATGATTTGAATATACATTTGAACTTCGTTTTAGCTCACAAATAACAATCTTGGAAGTTAACTCACTGTGGTTAGTATATGCCTACCCAAGCAGTTATAGCCATAAATTCTGTGAAGTCTATAGTTTGTTATCTATTGTCTTTTATATATAGAATATGTAAATATTATATAGAAATAATAACTCTATAATAAATAATATATAAAATAAATTAAATAGATAATAAAATAAATAGAAAATAAATAATAAATAAAAATAGAAAACAAAAAGATCTATCTATCTATCTATCTATCTATCTATCTATCTATCTATCTTACACTTACATTATTATATAGCACCTCCACGACCTGCAATTGTTATGATTTGTTAACACAGTCATTTTGAGTTTACTTTTTTTTTATTTTTATGAAACAGAGGCTTTCTGTGATACCCAGACTGGCCTCAAACTCCTAGTCTTTAGCAAGCCTCTTATGTTAGCCTCCTAAGTAGCTGGGATTACAGGCATTTATTGCTGTACTGGACTGTTCTACTCTATTCTTGAGAGGATTAGATGAACCTTTAGGTCCAAGGCATCTCCCAACTATAGGGGATGCATGGATGAAGTACCATATTACCCTGTTCCCGTAGGTTTTAGCATATAGTTTCAACATGGCCTCAACTAAACTACCCTCATAAGATTATAATGATCACCATAAAAGGCAAACTAACTTTTAAACCTTATTTTAACACATAATTGTACAATAGTAATGGTTCTTTCTTCCTCTCAAAGACAGCATAGTTTCCACCGACACTGAAGACTATGTTATAGACAGTCACCATACATAAATTGAGCAAGTCGGAGGATTAAGAGATAGGTTATATACATTGTTTCTTATACCTTCTTCCACATCTTAACTAATGTTTCCTTAGAAGCTCTATTCCCATTGCTAGCCATTCCATTATAGTATGATTTGGTCAATTTCTCAGTAATAGTGTTGGGTACTTGGGGAGCAAGTGAGCTATTCAAAGTGGGAATCAATGATGCACTTGATAGACAGTTAGATGTCAAAGGTCAGAGCAGAATCTCTCAAAGGAATGGACTATTAGATTATTTCATTTTAAAAGTTTGCTCAAAAGGGGCAATGAAAGTAGTAATATTCAATCAGAATCACATTTGTAACTAGAATTGTATTTCCAGGCATTACCTTGATCTTTCATGGAAGCTTTATCCAAGACATATATCAGTTCATAGAGTCCTCCCAGAGACCCAGAGCTACTGTAGTGAGTGCCATAGGTTTCCAAAAATCCAAAATACTCTCCTTTTTCATAGAAGGTTGGCAAAGCATGTAGGTCATCCAGGAAAGTTTTGGCCAGCACAATATCCCGATTTCTCATCACAAATCTACCCACGTGAACCTTTCCTTTCACATGTACGAATACCTTTCCCTTTGTTAAGAAAGCAGCAGAAAAAGAGAAATATGACGTTTATCACTGTCATTAAAACAAAATCATAAAACCTAGAATATTAGCAGGGACCTCTACAGCAGACCACATCAGAATGGATAGACATAAGCTGTTGTTGTTGATAACGTTTGGCAACTGAAGCTCTCAGATATGCTCAGTCAGACACTTTAACGGCATACCTGGTAGTTTCTCATAAAACGAAACACTCCTCTGCCTTCCTAAACAATAATGCCACTTTTAAATGCTTACCGAAGGATTTGTTTCAGGATTTCTCAGCAGCATTCAGCAGCATAGCTTCAAAGAGGAAAAAGCTCAAACATCCATTGACAAAGAAGTTGCTGAGCATCTTAGTGTTGCATCCACACCAAGGGGTTTGGAGCCATCAGTCAAAAGAAACAAACTACTGACCCATTTCACAAGTAATCTCAAACACACGGTGATTGAAAGAAGTCCTTCACAAAGTAGTGTACACTGCACCATCCCCCTCACAGCCACAGACAAAACTAAGCGGCCATAGGAGACATCTGGTCCGTGACTGCTTCTCACTCAATAGGGAACTGACTGTGAAGGACATGTTGGAATTTTCTTGGGGTGGTAGAACGTTCTACATCTTGTTTGAAGACCTAGGTTCTGTGCTCGAAGGTGTGTGCTCTCTATGTTTTGGAGTGGCTTCTGAGCCGTCAGTGGTGAGTGCCAGAACTTTATTGACAAGAATCTTACAGGAACTCACTTCATACATCACGAACCATAACGAGTTCTCCATCTTCTGACCCACATACTACTAATTCTCAGAGAAGAGCAAAACGGAACAGGAATTCTTTCTCAGTGCTGTACAAACTAGAAGTGCATCTTGGGATTTGGAGTAAAATAGATGTGATAATCTTTGGCTCAACTGATTTCAAAGGGAGGTCTTAGATAATTGCTCTCCAAGTTGGTTGTTCTTTCTTTCATCTTAAGACAACAAAAATGATTCTTCTGACCTCGTGAGCCCTACCAGTTGCTACCCATTTCCTAGCCCTCATTAGATACAGCATTGCATGAAAAACTTTTTTTTAAATATACATTCTATTTCCAACTCTTCTTTTCCTAGTTTCTCTGTAATCTACCTTTTTTCTTAGAGGGGAAGGAGTGTGCTGTAAATGTTCAGAGCCTTGAACATGCTATGCAGACACCCTTCCTGAGCTAGATCCCCATATCCTTAGATCTAATACAGCTATTCTGCTGTTCTCACAAGAACAAAACCATTCCGGCCAAGGTTTCTGATGACCTTCATCATCCTAAGGCCAGTGATCACCCTCCTCTTTGTTGACTCATTAGCATATTTGACACAGTTAATTGTTCTCTGTTCAGAAGATTTTTGAGTCTGATGCTGGAGAGTGGAGCTTCTCAAGCTAAAGAGGATGAACAGATTACCCCTGGGGTCTTGTTAACATGTAGTTCTGACTTAGCAAGTCTCGGTGGAATTGATGGGTAGCTCCCCACCGATATAGGTGCTGCTGGTCCAGAGACCACACGGAGCAACAAGGTTCAAGGACATCGTACTACGTGCTTTCTGGTTTTCTCCTTTTGCAGTTTTCTTTATATTAAAGTTTCCAAAATTTAACAATTACTCTTGCACTTATAAAATGTATGATAACCGTGTGCTCATCCCACAAAGTCCTATGATTTTTAGGCATCATCTTGATATCAAAATGTTTTAAAATTCTATCTTGAACCCAGATCTCCTTCTCAAACTCCAGACTTTTAGCTCCCATTTATTACCTGGAACTTTCAACTGAGCACTTAACAGACTCTCACACTTCATCTAACTAGAACCTAACCCTGTCTTCCTTTTGGCTTGTTTGCTTGAAAGGTTCTCCATCAGCAACCCCATCCTTCAATGGCTTAGACTCCAAGCACGAGAATCAGATTTGATGGGAACTATCCTTTCTGAACTGTAACCATGTCCCATCTGGATTCTTATGTTGGCTTTTAAACTTTATTTTTACACTTGTTCTTCACACACCCAACCTTTTCCCAACAGAGTGCCCAGAGTGGCCATTTTCGATTTGACAATGAATGTCAAGAATTGAAACCAAACCCCTGTTACAGAGAGAAAATCTACCCTTTATCGGTGATTACTGAGGTTCTGTGGGATTCAAATCCCTCCCAAATCCGTTCTCCTTCCAGCTCCAGTGACACAACCATGTCGTCAGACCCTTCCTGCCTCTGAGCCCCAACTTTAATAGCCCTTCTTCCAGATACGGTCTCACTAATTCAGCTGCTTGGTGAGACTCCTTTACATATTTGCTCTCTCGTCATCTTCTCAACACAAACTAATTGAATAACTGAGCACATATAAATATGGAGAGTGAGCAGTTATTGTTATGAATGCAGGTGAAGCATCTAAGCAGGTGATGATGTCAGGAAAGGAAGAGTAAGCCTTTGATCGGCATCACACCGATGCTGAAAAAATTTTTAAATTTATTCTGTCGGTGACAAAGTGAACGTTGGAATCTGGCTTAAATATAAACACACACACACATATACACATACACATATATATTTAAAGTCTCAGCCTAAAAGTGTGATTCCAAAATAGGCAGACTAATCTCATGTGCAACATGTTTAAGAGCACAGCACCATTGCTTTGGAGACAGGCTCTATAGGAAGCACATAGACAACATTCTGAGAGGCCATGTGGTAGAGAAGGAAAAATCCTCCAACTGAATTCGTCATTGTGTGAACAATCA
Organism: Alexandromys fortis; assembly: GCF_014885135.2. Lineage (NCBI taxonomy): Eukaryota > Metazoa > Chordata > Mammalia > Rodentia > Cricetidae > Alexandromys > Alexandromys fortis. Next base: position 2,402,800 of record NW_026067914.1, on the reverse strand, counting down.
TGGCCATTTGTAAGTGGGATGCTCTGACACTTAAGGTCTCAATCAAACGGCACACTCTCCACCCTTAGAACACTTTCTGCCAGCTAACGCCCAGGGTCTGACTCACCAACTACTGCCCAGCATCTGAGAGTTCTTTGCCCTCTGCAGTCTGCTGCCTGTTGCAGAAATCTCTGTGAAGATTTCCTGGGTTTTACTGTCATTTCCTATTACCTTACCAAGAGCTTGGTTGGTTTGAAATAAGTTCTATCATAGTCTCTATATAAATTATCCCAGTTCTTACCGACTTTGAAAAATATGTTGATATTCGTTTAAACTTATCCTCCTTGGAATAGGTAAACTCAAAACCAACTGAATTGTCCTTCTTTTTCTCCGGCGTTGAAGAGTTTTCGTCTGGGAAAACTGAATCAACTCCTTTGACTTTCATAGGCGCTTCGGTGATTTTAAACTTTAGAGCCAAATTTGCATTAACGTTCAAGGTCCTGTCTCGTAAGAAGTCTCTGATTATATGAACCTCCTCTTCGTAATTCTCAGTTACGAAATTTTTATCAGCCTTCGTCTAAAAGTGTATATAATAATAAAAGAGCTGTTAAAAACAAATGAGAATCAGACAGCTATTCGAAAAACAGTAGAGCGAGGGAGCGACTTCTCTAGGTGAAGGGTGCTGGGGTTAAATTTCTGTGGTTCGAATACAGACAAAAATCAAGGCATAGTCCTCTAACATCTAATGGCACAGAATAAATGAAATGGGACATAAAACAATCACATTTAATTCTCTCCTGAACACCTTCTAGAAAACTCAGCAAGGAAAAGTAGCAATGCCTAAACTCCCATATCCAACATCTGGGGTTTTACTATAATCTGGGGTCCGAACGGCTTTAGCAGGCCTACCCCCCAAGTCCCACTGTCAGCAGCACGTACAGCTTCTCTCCTAGGTCCAGGCCCTATCCATCCGACATCTGCAGCTTTCCCTAGCCAGTGTCCTATGGTTCCAACACTTCAAACATCCTGGGGTCTCTATTGCAAACAAGGTTTCCCCTTTATAGCTTCATCCACAGCCTACGAGGGCCTCCTTGCAGGGACTCCAACCCCGCCACACAGTGCCTAGCCTCAGCAGCTCCTCATGACTGCCCTCAATCTTGCATGTTTCATGTTTCAAAATCAGCATAATATGAATGATGTTTACCACACTGCCAAGTTCGGGGCCAGCCTCTTACGACCTAGTCTGGCTCCTCTTGGACCATAGTTGTGTTCCCTTCTGAGTACTGACCCTGTGGAAACACTTCTGTTGCTCCAGGGGAAGCATGGGGCCTTCTCCACAAAGGCAGCACCAACCTGAGTACCAGGGTTCCTTGATGGGTCCTCCGTGAAAAGAATTAATTTGTTAGTTTTAGATTCCATTTTACTCAGAGTCTCATGTCACAGGTAGAATAAAGCCATATTTGTTTGGTTGAAATATCAGTGGTTCTGGGATGAAAGGGATAGTTACAGCTGGAGGGCTCTTTGTCATCCACGGTTCATCTCCTAAGTCTTATGTGTTCACTGAGACCCAGGTTTAAACAGTACAATGCACCCACAAAACCTGACTCAGGCTAACAAAGCATTGATTTCAGCAACAAAGAAAGAGCCAAGGAGCAGCAGGTTGAAAAGGACCTGTGCTGTAAGTATAATCCATTTTCACCTTCATTTCCATGGGCCTCAGATGTTCTCGCACTCTGAGTTATAAAAGAGGTTGCAGCACCTTGCCAGTCTGTGACGTAATATCACTAATGAAGTTCTGAGCTTTGGCTAAGTTTTTCACTAATTATGCTTTAAAAATAAGTAGTAACAAGGGTTTATTGAGTGTTTGCTATGTGCTAATAACCCTGGGAGAGATTTCCAAATTTATATCCCTGTATAGCAATGAGATGTGCAATATCATTTCTGTGTGTTGTTGTTTTTTTTTGTTGTTGTTTTTTTTTTTTTAATCCGAGACAGGGTTTCTCTGCGTAACAGTGCTGGCTATCCTGGAACTAGCTCTTGTAGACCAGGCTGGCCTTGAACTCACAGAGATCGCCTGCCTCTGCCTCCCCGAATGCTGGGATTAAAGGCCTGCGCCACCACTGCTTGGCTATTTCTGTTTTCTACTTGAGGACGCTGAGTCACATGAGAAATCCTTTACTAAAGATCTCATAGCTTCAGGCTGAGGTAGGTTTCCCACCCATGAAGGATGGGTTTTAAACCCCAGCACATTTGAGATAAGATGCGTCAAGTGAGGGGAGAGGGATAAGACCAAGATGTCATAACAGGTCAGCATTACTTTTTCAAATAGCAAATGGCAATCATTTATTGCCAATGAGTCACCCAAACAAGGTTGCCAAACCACCTCATATGGGTTGGCAAGATGGCTCAGTGGGTAATGGTGCTTGCTGCCAAGGCTAATGACTTGTGTTCCATCCCTGGGACCCACATGGTGGAAACAGACAATTGACCCCTGGAAGTTGTCCTCTGAATTCCGTATGAAACCCACAGTGTGTGTGTACACCACCACTCACAATAAATAAATACAGTGTAACGAAAACTAATTCATCGGGCATCAGTCTCTGAGTACCTCCTCCGTACGTGCGGCTGATAATGGGCCATAAGAAGGTATACTTAACTCAGGCTTTGTACTGTTACAGAACGTGTGATGGATGGTTTATTTTCCTGAGCATTTGAAACGGAGGAAAAGCTTTGTGCGTTAAAATAGAGATTTCCACTCACAAGAATTCATGCTTATTCATTATGATAAGACGAGCTTGGCAACTTGTTTTCCAAGCCCGTAACAGGTTTGTCCAAGGTCACCACCAGCAGTCATAGTGCCAAGGAGACATGGGATGGGGGACTTAGCGAGGGACTCAACTCAAACACCTCTCTTCCCTGACTGGTACCAAATAAGAACTCAAGTCTACATTCCTGCCTGCTTTTTTATAAGCTCCATGGAAAAAAAAACTCATTTGGAGGGCACTCATCGCACCCACACTAATAAACAGTGATTTATAGATTTCATTTATTCCACATTGTGTGAACATAGATTAGTTTTGCAATAGAACGCTTAATGTGTTTGATTATGGCTTAGTGTTCCAAATATCCCAGGGGTGTAAGTAATGCACAGGGCAAAAACTACGCCTTTCTCCCAAAGTGTAAAACATACTAAAATGTTGAGCCTGATGTCTTTCTAGAGGTGGGGCAAGGGGAACCAGTGTGTTTACTCTCCTGAGGTAGGTTGATGTTTAATCCTGGGTGGCCCTGTGACCCTTACCGTTCTGTGTCTTACAAGTTTCACCTTTACACAGGCACTGCAGGGCTGGTCACAGAGGTTACATGAATTGTTGCTTAATCACCGTGGTCAAAATATGTGAGGGGAAACGTATTTCCCCAAACACGAGAGGGGAAAGGCTGATTTTGTCTCATCATGTCTGAGATTGTGATGGGTATATTGTGGCTACAGCTGGCACGTAACGGTGGACAGTGCCCAGTAACGGGCACAGCTCTGACTGTAGCAGCGGAAGCGTCAGCAGGAAGCCTGTTCCTCCGGAGAAGGCAGAGGCAGAGACATTCAGCCTGGAACGAGGGTTGGGGTAGATTTTCAAAGATCTCCCCTAGTGAGCACTTCCTCCAGTCAGGCTCCAGGCCATAAAGGCTAGCTAATTTCTCCAAACAGTAGCACCATCTGGGCCTCAAGTATCCAAACACACGAGCCCATGGAGGACATCTCATGGATTTCACTCTCAGGACCTACCCTACCACAGTGGCAAAGACTTCATAAAGTCAAGATGGGAGAATTGAAAACAAAAGAAGACAATATGCCAACCAACTTTCACCCATCATTAATGGCTAAAGGTGCCATGTTTTCTATATTCCACTTAGAAAAGGACTTAAATTTTTTACTGTCATGCATTTAATCACAATACCATCGAGGCAGACACAAATAAGATCTCTGTGAGTTTGAGGCCAGCCTGATCTACATAGTGTGTGCTATTCTGGACAAGTCTATATAGTAAGAGTCCAACTCAAAAAAAATCATTTACATTGTGTGTGTATGTATGTGGTAGGCCCTGTGTGCCATGGTGCTTGTGTAGAAGTCAGATAACAACTTGGGGGAATCTGTTTCCTTCTTCCATGATGTGGGCCGTGAGTATCAACCTCAGATATCCAGGCATGGTGGCAAGGGTTTCTACCAGCTGAACCATCTTACAAGCTCAGAAAAGTAATTTCGGATAGACTGTTGACTTGTACTCACAAAATTTTGTGCTTAAATGAGGCAAACATGACACTATGGAGAAGGACCATGACCTCCAAATGTACCTCAGAATTGTGGGAATTTGATGACTTTGTTTTAGGTCTACAGTTGCCAGAAATATGACAATGGGATCATCTGTGAACGAAGCGCCCATCTGGTCCAGATAGGAATCCTTAACTAGCTCTTAACTGTTAAGTCCTTAACAGGCAAACAGAATGGTTTCATGCTGAAAATGGGTAGGGATTTTTTTGGGGGGTAGGGATTTATTTATGATGATTTTCAAACAATACCAGTTATAATTTTTTAAAAGTCTGTATGTCTTTTAGTCTGGTGGGAGTAACATCAGCAAAAAGAACTTTCCAGAAATGGAATGAAGAAGGCACAATGGGACTTCTTCCTGAAAGGATTAGTTCAAGGAACAGTTGACATGGAAGCAGTTTGATCATTTTGATCACACGTAAAATCTGCTCTAATTTTGTTTTTAGTCATTTCAGAACTCTGGGTGAGTCTATAGGATATAGATATTTTACCAAATCTTTATCCTTGAGTGTATATAGTCAGGCTAACGGAAAGGCTACTGTGTGTCTCTGAAGACGTCTAAGATACACTCTTCCTTAAGTGAACCCCTCGCTCACTTTAAATTCTTATTGTATTGAAATTTTCACCAAACCTACTATTAAATATTTCAAGGCACCTTTCCCCAACCAAAACAAAACAGTACGTTTTTCTTCATGGCGACTTACTTCATAGGCCAGAAAAGCAACGTTCCATGGTTTGCGATAGTATGTCAAAGTGTTTCCATCCCGTACCCGGTCACAGAGTCCGTTGTAGAACTCATTGTCAAAAGGTGTGTTCAGGGGATCCATCCCTAAGATATTGATCCTGAGAACAAGCAGAATGGGGTCATATGGGGTAAATATCGTTGGCAATGCAAGGCAGCCTTCTGTAGCGGGGAGAGCAGGACAGCTTCGATCCATGCCGTTGTCAACCAACACGCGTGCCGTTTAATCAGGAACAGGGGTCGGGGCCCGTTCAGTTTAGCGCAGTGTCTTGGCAGAACGCATGCCTTAGGAGGGGCTTGTAAAGTCTTTGGCACCCAGGGCACTGTTAGAGCACATGAAAGAAAGGCAGTAAAGTAGGCCGCGTGGGACTCTCTGGCTCCTGGAGTCTTAGCTCTAAGGCTGCACCTCTTACCTCACATTCCTGACCGAACTAAATGCCAAACGCTATAGCACCAACGACTTAAATTATTTGAGAGCAGAACATCCCAGGAGGGCAGTATAATATATACATGTAATCTTTCATCTGTGGATCAACATTGGGGCTCTTTCTCTTTCTCCCAATTCTCTTTCAACTTAAACCTTCCTCCAGCTGTCTCCCTGCTTGTCAAGAACCCCACCCCTTCCCCAGAAATATATTATTCCTGTTAGACTTTCCAAGAAGAACATTCAAAAAAAAAATCGGCATCCGAGTAAGGTATTCTTAAAAGTTCTATACACCACCCACTCAGAAAAAATATTTTTATTTGGCAAGCTTTAATTCACAGACAGAAATATCTTTTATCTCTTTTTAACTTTAAACACAAGTTTTAACAAACTTTTAACCAAAGTTTAGTCTGATTTCTAGGCTTAAAGACAGCATCGGCACGGGAAACTGTTAACTCTTTGTCAAGTTCACCTTGCCAGTTTGAGGAGCACAGGCATTGCTCTGTGGGCAGTACCTACAATAGATGGCTCTGAGCCCAGGATGCCAAGGTGGAAATTTCTTCCACGCACCTATAACTCCCCAAACAAAACTTTATCCATTGTTCTAGAGCACATGCCTAACTCCAATTAGCAGGATTATAAATGTGGTATATTGCTTTGAAGAGCAGTTTGTCAGAGTGGAGAGGACTCACCACGAGTCCATTGCTGATTAAAAATAACAAAAGAATAAAACCAAGAATATTACCAATATTAACAGGTGGGTTAAAACAACTTCAAAATTATGGCACGTTTTAACTTAATTAATACAAAGCTACCAAGAAAGCAACATTGGGGCTCTGTAGTGGAAGAACAAATGGGGAACTTATTTGTAAAGGTTGAGCTACAGATGAAATTAACTCACTGCCTAATCAGCCCAAAAGACCTTTCCCTGCAAATGCTAAGGCCCTGATGTTCCAATACAGAGCTGAAAGTGAGAGTGGAGGGTTCAAATAAGTCCCAGGAACAAATGCCCAGACATTGTAACTGCTTAACTTTCTTTAACATTTTATGACTTGTTTTGTTCTGTTGCCTCACCCACCCCTGCATCTACAGTCCTCCTCCCCAGGGCATCCTGTGAGGCTCTATGCTCAACCACCTCACAAGTTGTTTCAGCCAGAGGGAAGCCTCTGGACATAAAGAGGCCTCGTGTGTGTCTCTGTGCTTTCCTTCATTTGTGCAGTCACCTTGAGAAGGGCTTCTGATGGCGGCGGCGGCTGCTCCTCTTTAGCTATGTTGCTCCTGCAGCGCCAGCATTTCACCAAACCACCGTGGAAAGCAGTGCCACCCTAGCTAGCTGTTACAGCTCAAAGTCAGCGACGCCGGTCAAGCCCGGTCTTGTGAGGAATCACTTCTTGACTTCATTTCACTGAGGGTTGGATGCAATTCATCCACCTTGAAGTCATGCAGCAGTGGAAAGAACAGATAATGTCTTTGTTTCTGAACAGAAGTTCAGCTACATGTTAAGGGACAGTGAACCTTGTCTCGCTATGCACCTTCATTAAATAGACTCCTTCAGTGAACAGTGGAACTCCCCTTCCTGTCTAATGAGGAACCTCTGGATGACTAATTACCACATCTATGTGCTTATAATAAACAGAAGGCAAAATGAAGACGGTTAAAACACAATTGGCTCCCATGAAGTTTCCTTGGAAGTAGGGAGGATCGGAATATAATTATCTATTTAAAAAATTAGTTTGGAAAGAATATACTGTGTCAAACAAGTAGTATAAATAAATGCAGTATAAGGTTCGTGTTGCACAAGGACGTGATCATCATGGGGAGATCATAAAAGGAGTTGAAAAATAGAAGGCTTGGTTTGGGCTTTGGTGAGTGTGTAAACTGGGAGGTGCTGGAAGCTCAGGAGGAATGGCAAGATCCCACCTGTGGCACGCTTCGGGAGGATTGGTCTTACTTGTGTGTCTTCTAAAGGCATTTGGCTATGCCTTCGTAAACACTTTAGTGAGGCATCAAATATTTTTCCTCTTAAGCCTAAATAAGTTGCAAAAGGTATAACTTCCCACCAGGCTATGAATACTTACTAAAAACATAATTACTGTTTTATATGGAAAAATAAATCTAATATAGATTAATGGTATAGTGAAGGTGCATATGGTTCTTCCACAGAATTTTGACTTAATATAAGATCCAATATAAATTATTTCGAATAATCTTATTGATCACCTTTTCATGCTTTGTTGTATCAAAATATATTAATTGAATGTTTTATGTATTACATGTTCCTTGACCATAAAGTTTAAGTATTGAAGCTAATTGTAAGTGGTATATATAAGTATGATAAATTTTTTAAAATTTATGGCTTACTTTATATGCATTGGTGTGAAGGTGTCAGATCCCCTGCAACTGGATCTTCAGACAGTTGTGAGCTGCCATGTGGGTGCAGGGAACTGAACCCGGATCCTCTGGGAGAGCAGTCAGCACTCTTAAGCACTGAGCCATTTCTCCAGCCCCAGTATGATAATTTTTTAAGTCATTACCAAACCAAGTAAAATTGTATTGGAAAGCTATCCCAGTGCAATGGATTGGGCTTCTTTTCAAATAGATAAATTTCTATATCTGTGGATAAATGTTGCTTTGTGCTCCTAAGATACAGGGCTCAGCACCAGTATTGCTTCACTTTCACTTCCCATTTTATCGATATAAATGAGGAAAAAATACCTAGTAGAAGGTATTTTGTTATTGTTGTAATGATCTGTCCTATCCCTTTAAGAGACAAGCCATGCCCACTCCCTCCCTTGTCCACTGAGGCAGGCAGATATTCCTTACTGCTTGCAGCCTGAGTTTCTTCTTTTCTTGAAGAAGCAGCTTCTGTCTCTCCCTTCTCTCCCTTCTCTCTCTCTCTCTCTCTCTCTCTCTCTCTCTCTCTCTCTCTCCCTCTTTCTCTCTCCTCTTTTCCTTCTCCCCCTTCCATTCCATAACCCACTAAATAAATATCCAACCTCACTCTGCATGGTATACCTATCCATGTCTCTGTCTCTCACCTGCGACATGGCCTGGGGCCAGCCACCTTTGGAGACCAGCGGTATGGTCTTGTGGCATGCCCATCTCTCTGTCTCTCCTAATGGGACTTGCTGCCCCTCATGGCTCACTGCAGTCACTTGGGGAACTGCACTGTCTTTGCCTGGGACTGTCTGCTCTCAGGACGCCCCTGCCCACTGCCTGCTGCTACATGACCACTTTTACTGCTCTGGGACCTGCAGCATTTCTGCTTCTGCAGCCACTGGGGATCCACAGCATTTTACCTAATTCATTACAATAGTAATGCCATTCAATTCTTTGGTCTTACATACTAAAAAGATTGCACACATAATAGCCTTTTATAAAAAAATTATTTTACAGTCCATTTGCTCATTATTGGTTAAAATTTTTAAAAAGTGGAGACCATTTTATTTCAAAGGCATTAGAGTCTAGTTGAGCCCTAAGACCTGGAATTAGACCTTGAGTTTTCTACCATGTAGTATTAGTGAGGTGGATGAGAGGGCTTTGGCTTGTGGAAGGCAGATGATAGGTGTGAAAAAAACTGCTAGAGTCTTGGCGGCATGCATCACAGCTGGTAGAGTGTTTGCCTCTCACGCACGAAGTCCTAGGCTCAGTCCCCAGCACCACACACACCTTGATGTGGTGGCACAGACCTGCAGTCCTCCATCACATAGTAAGTTCCTGTCTTGAGATGCAAGAAAGGAAGAAGCAGCTGTGTCATCGTACTAATCAATTTCATGAAAAACAAGTACAGATGGAGGTTGAGTCTTGTTGTTAGACCAGTTCCATAATTTTAATAGTTGAGGAAACTGTTACCTTGCAGCTTACTTGCCACTCTCCTGGAAGGGTCCTGGATGCCCTTTGCTATGCATAGCCTAGTTTGAAGGATATTGTTTCACAGAACAGCCCATTGACCAGCTGGCTGGACCCATCTGGAAAGTTATGGAAGCCAATGAAGTCTAAAGCACCACTAAGGGAGAAATGTTTCAAAAACCTTTGGCTTGACTCCACTCCTACAGAGACAGCCAGTCTGCTCTAAAATGAGCCAATATTTTTCTGCCAAGGAACATGAAAAGTGCTCAAGAGTAGAAAAGTCGTCACCTGGGAAATGTTAAGAAAAGCGTGTTCTTTGGCAATGTTTCGGGATGGCTGCTTCCACAGCTGCCCCAGAAGCACAGGCAGCTCTAATTCACTAGGTGAGCTGACAGGAAAGCTCCCTTCACAGAGGTGGAGCTCCGCTTAGATCACAAAGAAGTCATTCCTTACATATTGTACATCCTTTACAGCTGGCTTTGATTTGCGCTTTTTCAATGAATGCAAGATGGGCTGGAGGCCTTCCCTGAACATTTGTGGAGGATCTCAGATGCCTACAGGACAGAAGTCTGAAGCATTTGTAATACAATGGAATTCTGCCAGAGTAGCGACTTAGATGAGAGAGTCCTTCAAGTGGATAAAGATGAATTCATGACGTCAAGTTCCCATGGCTTGCCCACATAGAGTCTGGGTAAGAAGCAGTAGGCTGGGTCTATTGTGGTTTCCCCGAATGAAGTGTGGAGAAGCAGTTCCTAACCATACTGCTCCGACTGGCTTCTCCATCCCTGTGGTTGTCTCCTTGAGAAACGCATCCTATAAGCTCAGGCATTTGAACACTTGATCTCTACTGGGTGATGCTACTTGGGAAGGTTTAGGAAGTGTGGCCTTGCTGGAGGAAATACATCACTGTGGTCAGACTTTGAGGGTATATAGCTTTATACTATTTCTAGTTCCCTCCCTCTGTTTCTCTTGGCTTCCTGCTCCTCCCACCATGCCTGCCTGATGCCTTGTCCTTGGGCCACAACAGGCTCTTATGTGTCTGAAACTGTAAACCCAAATAAAACTCTTCCTCCTGCAAGTTACCTTGGTCTTGGTATTTTATCATCACAACAGAAACGCGACTGATACAACCCCCATGACCTTTATTTCGCATATAGTTCAAAGCTCTGTGAGAATAATGAAGGATTTTTATAAGTATCCAAATGTCCTAGAATTGAGGTTTATAATCATATAACAAAACATCTTAAAGCTTCTAGATATAAATGATTGATTTGCAAAGTATTCTGATATATATAAACATATATCATATAATATTTAATATACATATACATTGTGTTATATAATATGTAATATATTTATATGTAGAGAGAGAGCCTGGCTGTGCAGTCAAAGCTGCTCTTGAATGATCTTCCTATCTTTGCCTCCCAAGTGTTAGAATTATAGACATTATAATAAATAGCTGCTTAAGACATTTTATTTTTCATTACATTTATTTGTTTAGCGTGTGGGGGGGGGGATGCAGGTGTCACAGGGCAAGTGTGGAAGTCAGAGAACCACCTGGAGAAGCTGAGTCCCAGGGATCAAACTTAGAATGTCAGACTCAGTGGCAAGTGAGCCATCTCATTGGCCCACGGACTATCATTTTGCAAGTTTAGTTTTGTTTCCAGACAAGGCATTGACTTTGGGTCTTTAAAGCGGTATGGAGAAGGGCTTGGGTGGGTGTGGTGAAAAGGAGAAGGGTGAAGTGGTATGGTGGAGAAAATATGGTTTTATGTGACACAGAGAAACTTGGGTTTAGTTCCCTGAAACACTCACCAAAGGGCTTAAATTATTTCACTTAGTTCTTATTTACAAAATGAATATGGTAGCATCCCTGACAAAGTCACGGGGTGATTATGACAATCTGTACGATGGAATGTACAAAGGGATTCTGAAAAATTTAAGGTATTATGCAAAGGACAGTAGTAGCTTTTATAAAGACTGAATTTGTTAAGGGTCTTTGCTCCTAATAGTAGGGAATTCAATAAAACCTGACGATGGACTGATTCTGTCAGGACCCACCTCATTTTCCCTGTCTGCAGCTAATATTTCCCACAGCTGTGCCCCCTGCTCAGCCATGCTCATGCTCCCCAACTCCACTCCTGACTGTAATAAAGCGTGAGGCCCTAAGACTTCTTTGCCAATTCTCTAGGTTGCCTCCTTAGGAAACTTGCCGGCAAATGCTATGTTAATTTTTTTTCTTTTCCCTGAACAAAGGAAACCAATAGATTATGAATGATTGTTTTTTTTTCAGTTAAGTAGGCCAACATTTCTGTATTCCTTTCCAGTAAGACAAACTATAAATCTGCACTGAGTGAGAATAAATAACATATGTGATTCCTGTTTCAAGTTCTTTCATTGAGATTAGAGATAAAACTTCTTTCCCCTGAGGAAAGATGCAGAAGAGGTTTAGGATAATTTGAATCCATAGCAATCTGGTTAGAAGAGTTTTGGACAACCCTATACTGTTAACTACCATCTACTGAGATTCTTGGCCTAAGACAGTCTGTTTGAATCACAAACGCAGCTTTTAAGCTAAGGGCCAAAGGCACTGTGGGTAATATTTGAAAGCCATTTGAGTAAGATTTTATGAAGTGAATAAATGCTGTGTGAAACATTTATCTCATGCGTGACTCTTGGTATCCTAGAATTTTGTGCTTATGTTCACTAAATGGATGTTTCCTCTGACCTCAGAGAAAAGGCATCTTTACTTCCAGCCAAATCCAGTGTGGAGGAATTAGTCCTCAGGGTAGGGCCTTCTGACTCAGTACCACTGACAAAGCAGGCTGTGGGGAGCAGGATGCTCAGTGTCACCACTGCTCACCTCTAACGGCATCCATACCCGCCAGTGCTGTCCTCTGCAGTACTGATGATTCAAATGCTCTTCAGACATTCCTAAATGTCTCCCGTAGGGGAGTCACCAAATCCAAGAAATTCTGTCACTCTAGTTCCTCTGTCAGCGTTGTTCTTTCCACCTCTGCCATCCTTTTTCTTCTCTCCAATTCTGGATTTCTGTCCCTGAGTTTCATCCTAGGGACCTAGTTTCTATCTTATTGGATATTAACCAAGGTTTCAGATGGTACCTATGAACGGGGCTTTTACTTGTTAAACAATTCACCTGTTTATCTACCCACCAAGTATTTATTGAACGTCTATTTTGAGTCAAGAATGAAATCATACGGATAAAGAAACCCATCCAACGATAGGTGGTGAATAGAACCCTGTACTCCTGTCAGTGCACAGTAAGACGTGAGAACAACGGCATCTCTGTTAGGGACAAAATGGTCCAGCTCAAGATAGATATGCAAACTAACCAGTAAATGTCCCTGGACTGCCTTGCAACTGGAATGGGATCTATCGGGACCTCAGATCTGTCATCCTCTCCCGATGCCTGGAGCACAGACGTCTGCAGAATCCTCTCCTCTCTATAAAGTTCAAAGTTCGAAACTCCTAGACTTCCTTTAGCACTCACAGCCCAGGGCCACTACATTTTGTGTGGAAAATGCGTCACCTATCAACTCTCTACAGTGAGACCCCAAACCCTATTACCCTCTGGCATCATCACCTAGTCTTTTGATACCGTTTCTTCCAGCCCAACTCCAGAATGCTTGAACCTTTTCAGAATTTATAATTAGTTATCAGGTCAAAAAGCATTACAATGAAGGGTAACCATGTTGGGAACTCAGACATTTTAATGAACCTGCCATACCTGCTATGGATCATTTAATTCGAAATGTGGTCATGTCTTCCTGACATTTGTACATGAGATGCTCTGTCTCCTACTGACTGAGAGTGAAACTCATTCAACAGACTCCTACTGAGGCTGGGTGATACCCCTACATACCAGCTAAATACTCTGGGGTCCTCAAATGAATACAGACCAAGGTTTGCATCAACGGTGCCATTTGTAAAAGCCCTTCTGGATATTCTTCGTTGTGAAAGAGTTAGAGGCCATTTCCAGTCACTTCTCACCTGGACAGGTTCAACAGAAGTATATGAAATACAAACCCATAGCCTGCTGTTCGTCCCAGTTCAGATTCTTCTACCACTCGGTCGCGGCAAGGGGGGCGTGGATCTCTGTCACAGTCATCCTCATCTGAATAATCTCCACAGTCGTTGTCACCATTACACAGAAGTCGCCTCTTTATGCACCTGCCTGTAGTCAAAATCAGGACTCTTACGTCATGTGTGTAATGCTAAATGTTTTCATTTGCTGAAGTCACAAGGGGCACTTTGACATTGGAAGTGAATGATGGATACAGTTGAGCTCTTTCTATAGACTACATAGCTAGCCTTTATTGGGAGCCATTAGACTTGGAAATGTCTACTTATGAAAATGTGTTTATTTTTCTTTGCTCACTAGTGGACACAGAAGCCCACAGAGAACCACTGGACTCTCAGATCACCTGTTCCACACTGGAAATCGTTCCCACAGTTGATCTGTTCCTCCGTACACTCCTCAGTGGGTTCACAGGGTAGCCGATCACCCAAAGCATCAACACAGCTCCTCCCATTAAACTGTCCAAAGGCTACAATGCTTCTTGAACGAAACTGCAAACAATCAAACAAAAGAACAGCTAAAAATATTCTATTTCCTAATGCGAAAGTGGATTGTGATTTAAGGTCTTCGTTCTCAACCCTTCCAATGCTGCGTTCCTTTGATACAGTTCATCCTCTTGTGGTGACCCCCCAATTATAAAATTACTTCCGTTGCTACCTCCTAACTGTAATTTTGCTACTCTTCTGAATCATAATGTAAATATCTGTCTTTTCAGATGGTCTTAGCCAACTCCTGTGAAAGAGTCATTCAGCCCCCCAAAGGGGTGGAGACCCACAAGTTGGGCACTGCAGGAATAAAGCAACATTTCCATCACTGTAGACCCCACACCCAATAGGTTCATGATGATAAGAGAGAAGCGAAAGAAACCACCGCTGCTATCACTTAACAAGAGTACTTGGCCTTCTAGGTTATGAAGTCTCTTACACACATGAAATACCATAAACACTTACCCAGTCTGCTGTTCACCATACAGGTCTCCTGGTCAGATCAGCCACATTCATTTCAATGATTACCTCTTTCTGGGTTGGGATTTGTTCCTGGGGGTCCCTTCTTCCTATCCATTTCCCCGAAGACACCAGCTTTCATTTGAAGAACTCGGATGGATGGATGCAAATACTTACCTTTTGTTTGAGGCAAGGATCACACGGTGACCATTCACTCCAGGGGCTCATTCTGCAGTCTATGGGTGACAGAGAGTCTTCTCTGTGTGTCAGCTCTTCCCTAGAATGAAGATTAAAAGGAATTCATTTAAAATGCCATTCTGTACACCTCTTTCCCAGGAGCCTTGCAAAACCAAATTCATATATTTACTACTTTTTCCTTCCTAAGTCATAGTGTTTATTCAACACAAACACACATGCACACATTCTATATCAAACATGTATGAGTATGTATGTGTGTATATACGTGTTTTGCATGTGTCTGTGTGTATGTGCATATGCACATGTGTGTGCATGTAGTTAAGGCAAGAGCTCTTCAGATGCCTTCCTCAGTCATTCTCCTTTAGTTTTTGAGATAGGATCTCTCAGTGGATCTGAAGTCATCGATGTAGCTGGACTGGGTAACCTGCCAACTCTAACAATCCGTTTGTTTCCATCCCTCCTCCGCCCGCTTGACTTACAGACACATCCCACCATGACTGGTTGTAAGTAGTGGCCAGCAGATCTGTACTCAGATCTTCATGCGCATGTCTCCTTTACCAGCTCACTCATCTCCCCAGGACACTCTGGATTCCTTACTGTGTCTCCCATGACACTTGAGCACATGGCGTCTTGTATTTTTAATCCATTCTCTTGTCCAGTTCTAACTTATCAACAGTAACAGTAATGATGGTAACGAGGACAATGGTCAAGGTCTCCTAACAGATGTTCGACCCTGACTCGCCTTTTTCCAAGTACAAAATGGACTCGTTGGAGCTGAAAATCTTGTTTCACTTTCTTTGTGAATCTCATTTATCCCCCTGTGAGGCTGGCAAAACCTGGAGTTGCCTGGCTCTCATGCAAAGTTAAGCCAGTTAGTCCAGCCATTCCTATAACAAACGCTTCATAAATCAGCCTCTGTCCCCAGAATTTCATGTTTAATGTTTGAAAATAGATGCTTTCCTGCTTTACAGCCCACTTCGAGACTTATTCATGCTCTTTTTGAGTTTCAGCATCATGTGTCTTAGCATTTACAGCTTCCCCTTCCATTCCTAGGCACAGTGCTCAGCCTTAGTTCTCGGCCACTCTAGTTTGGAACTTTTTTCCCATTTGGTTTACCATTGGGTCTCTTCTTATCACATCCTTGCCTTGGGTACTTAACTCATTAAATAATAAGAGACAAAGTAAAAGAAGGAAGAAGCTATCCAACAAGAAGATCATACAGATGTTTTACCTCTGCTTTCCTACTTTGGCAGCTGTCCTTCTATCAAAACTCTCACATCAGGGAGAGGCCCAGGTAGGGTCAATCCCTTCACAAGAATGTTCTAGAGCTCATTTCCAATTTGAAGTTGATCAGGTGAGTGTCTCATCCGCTTTAAACTCCTTTTCATAATTATCTCCCTCCAATTGTAATACAGAATATTATATTAAATAAGCCAATGAATGAATAGGTAAGCCTCCCTCTCCACTACTCCAGCCTTTTCTTTTGCCAGCCCTATCATCTCTCTTGCCCTTCATGACAACACATTTTTAAAAACATTGCAATAAATGCCATTATGTCTCTCTCTTCCCCACGTAGTCTCATCTCCTTCAGCCATCCATGCTCCTTGAGCCTTTTCAAATTCCTCCATGCTTTTCATTTTTTTTCGTGCAAACTTCCTGAAAAAGTACCCCGCTCTCTGATCTAGCCCCTTACCTCCCAACCAGTTTCTAACTCTCTTGCCCCATGCGCCGTGCCCTTGCTCAGCAATGACTGTCATGTGGTTCCATCACTTCCTCTCAGCGGTTATCTTTTTGGCTTCCCCTCACCATCTACTGCAATTGACTGCTCGTATTCGGCATTTCCCTTTGTCCTCTGTTTACTTCCTTGACAGTTTCATAGCTGTCCATGAAGCTCCATTCTCCGCTCTCATCCCCACTCTCTACAGCTGACCCTCCTTCTGTGCTTTCATCTCTTCTCTTGTGTGGGACCCATTCAGTTTAATTACAGTTGCTTTCACAAGTGTGGGTGGGAGGTTGTTTTCTGGAACACTGGCTACATAGCACTTAGCTACTGGCTGTGGATGTTGTACATCCATACGGTGTATCCAGTCTTGTTTGTGCAGGTAATCACAGCTGCAGTGAGTTCATGTCAGGTCTAAAGAACTTATTTTTGCTGTATATCCCCCCATCCTCTTACTGCTACATTCTTTCCTCTTTTTTTTTCTTTAATTTCCACAATCTTCTGAAGGAGATGGTATAGACATCCCTTTTATGACCAAGTATTCCACCACCTCTTTTATTAGGCTGAACAACACTAGACTTCTTTTTTAAAAAATATCTTTTCTCTGCTATTTTAAACGACTCTCCTCTCCTCTGTAGGATTCTCCTCCTCGGTAGTTTGTCAAGTGTTATTTATTCATTGAAGTGCTGTCATTAGATTCTCCTCCCCTCCCCTCCCCTTCTCTCCTCTTCCCTCTCCTTCCCCTTTCCTCTCTTCTCCCCTTTTCCTTTTCCATTCCCTCTCCTCCTCTCTCCTGCCCCTCCCCTTCCCTCCACTCCTCTCCTCTCCCCTCCCCTCCTCTTTCCTCTCCTTCCTCTACCCCTCCCCTCCCTTTCTATCCTCTCTTACTTTCCCTCTTTTCCTATACTTTCTCCAGATCCATGGTTTCCACGTGTGTGCTAACGATACCCAGACAGATAAATGTGCTGTCCAGACATCTCTCTTGAAGTTTAAACTTTCACATCCAATTCTCAATTCTACATCTGTACTTGGACATCCTCATGGCCCATTGACCTCAATGTTTCCCCAAAGGAATTTATTATTTTCCTTTTCTTTCAAAGCCGCTCTTTCATTTATGTGTTATCCTAGACAGAGACTTGGTGGTACGTGTCTCATTCTCTATCCCCCCCCCCTCATTTCTAACATCTAATTGAGCACGTTTCAGTTGTTGGCAGTCTTGTAAATGATTTTCCAATCCGTCCTTACCTCCTAATATCTTGCAGATGTTCTTCTGGTTTGCACTATTATAACATCTCTTCTAGCTGACTCTGGTAATTTCTTTCTCACTTAGTTTACATATGGCATCCAGAGGGATCTTTCAGAAAAGCAAAGTTGATGTGACCCTGCCCCTTCTGTAAACTCTCCAATAGTTAGAGAGACGACTTGTGTGACAAGGCTCAAATCTTTCAATACCATGTAGAGAATGACTCCCGGAGATGTTTAAAATCCTTGAACTCTATGAATACTATTTACATGGCAAAAGAGACTTTGCAGACATGTTGCATGGGAGGTTATCCTATGCTTTTTAGTGGAATCATTCCAATCATGTTGAGATCTTAAAGAAGAATTGTTCATTGAAAATAAAGAAAGAGAGGTAGGAGAAACCCAAGATCTGAAGGAGATTTCATCCATACCACCAGCTCTAAACATGAAAGAATGAGACAATAATTAACACTAAAGTCTTTTGGAAAAAAATCATATGGAAACCCACTACTGCAGAAGCTTCCTAAAATATATACACATATCAAAAAATGCAAGTGGACTTACCCTATAATAGGGAGACAAGGCCTCAACTAAATATCATATACCACCAAATAAAAGTAGTCAGTACTAAAAATGGGTTATATATTTTGAGTTGTTGTTGGCCAATGGGGTCTCCTAGAACCTCTAAAACATTCTAGGTTGTAGCCAATGCTCTTGGTGACTCTCCACGACTTGGAAGTAAGACCCTATTGCTGAAAACCCTACAAACTTGTGTTTTACAACATGGAGAAGTCTAGCCGATACCCAGCCAGAAGCTTCATCTTTAGTGGCTTTTGCATCTATAGCCCTGGAAGGTGCTAAACACAGAACAGGAAGAGAAAAGCGACCACCATGCTCGCCCAGTTATCATGAGCTACAATGATGACATGAGTACTCAGGTNTACACATACCTGATGGATTTCAACAAGCAGTGGTAGAGACATTCTGTGTTCTATATTGGTTAGATGTCACAACCTTGAGATACTAAAGACAGTAAATTGGGGGTGTGGATAGACAGACGGTTTTGTGGTTATGAGTAGTTGTTACATTTCCAAATGACCCTAGATCAATTGCCAGCACCTGCATGATGGCTTACAACCATCTGTAATTTGAGTTCTCAGGGATCAGGTGCCCTCTTCGGGTCTTGGAGGTCACCAGGCATGTAGGTAGGACACAGACACAGGTGTAGTCAAAATAACCATATGTAAAATAAAAATAAATTAAATTAAAAAACTAGAAATGTGGCGAGGATATAAATCAATTGTAGAGTGCTTTGCTAGCAAGTGCAAGCTTCCAAGCTTGGTTTCCCAATAAATAATCAAAATAAATAAATAAATAATCAAATTATAGCCCTCTATTATATTATTAATTAAATCAATTTCTTCAGGACTGAGTTCGAGATAACCTAGCTTGGGGAAAAAGCTACCCAGGTGATTCTCATGTTCAAACAATGTTCAGAAATACTTCATGACAAAACCTGAAGGAAACCCATGGCAACTGAGAGTGTGCAAGGTTAAGACCTCATAAGCTCTCCCTCACGAACGTTAGCTTGCCTGCCAGTGTCCTTGCTAAGGCGGTCCTGTTGGTGAGACTATATGGCTGTAGCTTCTGATGTTCTTCAGAGACACAAGCTCTCAAAAGACAGTACCTTCCTCTGAATCTTACAGTCTTTCTGCCCTTGCTCTGCAATGAGCCCTGAACCTCAGATTTGCGAGTTGTGTTGTAGCTGTATCCTTTGGGACTAGACTTCCTACATCTTCTTCATGTAGTTTCCCCCTTGTCTGGGTTCAGATTTACTCTTTTTAGGGACACTATCCATATCAGATAGAGTCTCACTCTTAGCCACAGTTTAATTTAATTATATTTTTAAATGGAACAAATATAGTGACTACTGAGCATAAGGACTGCAATAAATCAATTGTATGGGAACAAAATTCAGCTTAGAAACTTCAAGTGGTTTTAACCAAGCAAATAAACCTAATATTTAAACCTCAAATTAATGTTGGTAGCTTCCATTTCTTGTATTTCAAGTTCAGGGCCAGATACCTAACTATTTATTTATATAGGGGGTTATTGCCACAGCGTGTATACGGAGGTCAGAGCATGACTTTCCAGGTCATTTGTTTTCTTCTACCCTGTGATGTCACCAGGTTTGGGGGGTCAAGTGCCTTTACCTTCTTAGTCAGGGTGGGCTTTCTATTACTGCTTTCTAGGCTCTCTCCTCATAAGCATTTTATTTTGACTTTGAATAATAGGTGCTATTTATTATGATTTACAGATAGGAAATAAAATTGGAAAACTGCATTACTCTGTCCGGGTCAAACTGTTATTAGCTTTAGAGCCAACAATCGCTGTGCTTGGTTTGGTGCAGTTTGCTCCTGCCTTTCTGTTTTTCTCCTCCCTCAATACAAATCATCTTTGAAATAAGCTGAGCAGCCATAGCTTGGTCAATAATTTCTAGGTGGAATAACCTCAAGATTTTTAGACATTTGGAGACATAGTGAGTTAGTAAGAAAGAACACAATTTATTTTTATATAGCCACCTAGATAAAGTTCATCAACTGGACAGCCTAATTTCTACCTGGATCAACAGCAAGCTTACAAAATGAAACGATGCCAAATGGGGCAGAAATAAATGGGAGATTGTGCTAGTCCCTGGCGATTATGTCTTCACTCTGTCAGGTGCCTGGCTCTCCCAGGACACAGTTAAAGCAGGACTCCGAGGAATTAGTGGGGGAGACTAAAAAGTTGCGCAAACAGTGTTATTGAATAAGCATGCTGCATACATATTCAGACGGGAGATCAATGACCTCGAATAACTCGGCCTACCTCCCACCCTCTGAGCCCAGTGCTGCCTTGCCAGCCCCTCTGACTCACTCAGCAGATAACCCTGTGTAGCTTGAGGACTGCGTGTGCCTAGCAGGCACTGCCTGCCCCTCATCCTGCTGAGCTATTAGGCTGAGTACAGAAGTGTTCCCCCAAGCACTTTCTGGCTTCTCTGATGAACTGTGCTTATCAAGGGCAGCCTAGCAAGTGTTTGAGTGTTCTCAGCTGGGAAGGCACTCACTTCCTGGATCAAAGCAATGTACATCAACCCCGCAGGGGTTCTAGCTCTGGGTCAGAAAAACATTGAAGGAAGGTTCCATCTTCCCACCAGGCCAGGGGGAGAAGTTTCCAGAGAAGGGCAACCACTGCCTCTTATTGGCTAGCTCTTACATATTGAACTAACCCATTTTTAATAATCTGTGTAGCCCACGAGCTGGCTTACCAGGGAAGATCTTAACCTGTGGCTGTGTCGGGTGGGAGAATCATGGCGACTCCCTTCACTGCCGTCTTTCTTTTAGCATCCTGTTCTGTCTATTCCGCATACCTAATTTTTTGTTTTATTAAAGGGCCAAGGCAGTCTCTTTATTTATCCAATGAAATTAACATAAGCCAGAAGACTCTCCCCCATCAGATGCTTTTGTTGTCATACACTAGTGGCTGAGACACAAGGAGCATGTTTACCAAATGTAATGTGAATCACGTCTGTTGAGACGCTTGAGTTTGGAGGAAGCAGGGTCTGCCTTGGGTGCCCAGCCTTGCAGCCATGGGGACCAGACTCTGAAAGTCGTCTGGCTCCCGAAGCTAAACTCTGAGCTGTTATTTCCCTCACGGATAGGATGTAAAACTTTCCATTCTACCCAGAGAAACACAGGAGACTGAGATGAAGGTTCGCTCAGGACCTGTTCTCCTGGGAATTCACCTTGAGGTGAGATTAGAAATTCCTAGCAGTAACTGTTAGCAAAACTCCAAGAACCTAGTGACGTCCTGGAAGGCTGTTGTAACTCCATTCCCTTTTCCTGAACAAGGGGGGCGCTCAAAGCAAAAAGAGCCACGAAATCATTATAAAATATACCCAATGCTTATTGCATTTTTTTCCATAGGCCTGGGAACAGAAGCTCTGAGTACTTTACACACGTGATAGCTAATGTTCACATGAGACCTCTACTGGGTAGAGTCTTTCATCCTAAGTGTATGGACTGAACTGTGTTCCCTCCAAAAGTCAAATGATATTCTGGTAAAACCTGGTTGATGCCTGAGATTGAGAATTTGCTTGTAAATAGGATCTGGATAAAGGTGATTGTATTAAAATGGAATCATGGAAGTAGGCCTCACCACCAATAAGTCTGGTGTCCACATAAAAAGAGAAATCTGGACTCTGGGGAAATGACTCAGCAAGCATTAAGACCAGAGTTTGATCTCCAGGACTTAGGGGAAAAGGCTTTGTTTGGGTGGCATTTGTGGAGAAAAGAGGGGACTGGATATATA
>NW_026067914.1:2342160-2380923 GCF_014885135.2 Alexandromys fortis | reverse complement strand
TAATGCTTTCTAGCAAGTATCAACCCCGGGGTTCAACCCCAGTATGGCGAGAAGCTGATCAGGGGAATAAAACAGGAGAAACTATGCAGAAGAAAGATGGCCCTGTGGTGACAGAGACAGGAGTAGAAAGTCAAGGATGGCAGGCCACCACCAGAAGCCAGGAAGGCCCCAGAATGATGGCAGAGGCGTGGATCTTGGCTCTCTCAACATCTTGATCTCAGATCTCCAGCCTCTAGGCTGGGAGACAGAAGGCTTGTTTAAACCAATTAGTTTTCAGACTTTGCTATGGCAGCCATAGGAACTAACCACAACCTGTGTCTTATAGACCAGGGAAACGTCACAGAGAATATGAGTCAGTCATTCCAACCTGCCCAGCTGGTCTACAAAGGGGGCTTGATGTGAGCTGTAGGCATCTAGCTCCTTTCTGAAGAATACATATGCTTAGAAAGCGTGAGAAATATTGCTGCCGATATCCAAGTAAATGGTCTCAGGTAGCTACCCAAGCCTCTGAACCCTCCATCTTAACCTCAACCTCCGCCCAAGGGCACACCACAGCATCTTCTGAATGGGGACATTCTGGCACAGGCATGGTTGGACGAGGGCAGCGTGCTCAGCAGAACTGGGGAGTGCAATTGCCCGGATCTGGGGCCAGCCAGGACTCCCTCTTGTCCTTCCTGGAAGAGCTGAGTGTGAACAGACCTGGAGTGGGGTGTGAACTTACTATAGCCTTTCAATTTTGAGCTACAGTCCCGAAATGTGAGTTGTTTAATTAAAAGGGGGGGGGGAACCAAGAGAGGGTCAGGTTAAGTACAAGAAAGCCGAAGCGGCTTTCAGGGACTGTGTTTGCACACATTCCTTCTGAGCTAAGATATCCCCCAAATGAAAATGTTTTCTGAGCAGAGTGATATCGCTTAGCTAATGTCGGCAGAGGAAGTGGGTGTAAGTAATGGAGAGGAGAAGACTCGGCACTCGTCCCAGGGCTCACGGGGGTCTGAGCATCTCCTTCTTGAGTGCTCTCCTGGAAGATACAATCCTAAACGCAACCCACATAGACAGAAGGCAGGCAAAGATGCCGGAAGTGGGCTAGCAAAGTCAAAACAGACTTTGGTTAAACCGAGGGGAATTGGGAACCGTGTCTAGGCCGATGTAGGCACTGGGGGTGTTTTTGTTCTACCTTCAGAGAAGATCATGGCACGTTGGATCTCCCAGGTTTGTGTCTTGTCCTGTGACAATCTAGATGGCTGGAAGGGAGCCTCGTGTAGTCTTAATCTCCAGCAGTCCTAGGTGCAAGGATATTCAGGAAGCTTTCAATGTCCTGTTCGCTCATTTCCTGGGTGTATGAAACGTGCTGTCACACTCTGTGCTGCGGACACACAGTATATGTACGACACGGCTGATGTACAGAGGGAGGGGATTTTACTTGGCTCACAAGCTGAGGGCCACGAACTACCAACAGCATGGTTGGGCATCTGGAGTGGAGTTTCGTGGCTGTATCATAACATGGTCACCAAGAGCAGGAAGGGAAGTCCCTGTCTTCAGAAGGAGCACGTGCGTAGGTAAGGAAACAAGGGTTTGATGAAGGGCCTGGCCAGAAAGATCTGTTAGGGGCCACTTCTGCTGGGCTTGGTCCATTCCTCAGGGATAGTCCGTTCCTGACTGTGGAATTCTGAGACCTAACTAGCTTGTACTCCCTAAGGGCTCCACTGGCCCTTTTTCATGCCACTCAGGTGACTGAGCTTCCAGTAATGCAGTTTGAAGACATCCTCACACCACGTGCAAACCATAACTTACAGGTTTTGTAATCCCAAGTAGTATCAGATAGAAAGAAACTAAGAGACAGAGATGGAGCCATAGCTGTTGGCTCTTAGAACCACGGCAATTCTTGGGTAGAGCAAGTAGACCCTAACATCTAGGACACAAAATATGGAATGTCACAGGAGACAAATGGTTAACCTCTGCTTAATGTGAGGGTCAAAGGGCCTTACAGCCAACAGTTAATGTATCCCGGGCTGGCCTCAAACTACCTCGTGGCCCTCCTGCCTCTGCTTCCTTTAGCAAATGGTACCCGCATGGGTCACCACAACCGACTTAGCCAACAGTTAAAAAGTATTAGGTTTTGAGATAAGGGACAGAAAGATTAACTTCCTTCATTGTAAACTTCTCAAACAGTAGACCCTGGTCAGCACGGATCTCCACAAACTGGCGACAACCGGTTTTATTTCCTAATTCTAAATATTTAAACAGAATATCTCAGTCCTAACATTTGAACTCCTTCTAGAACAAAGACCCAGAGGCATCAGCAGGCTTCCGTTGCAAACAGGGCAGACACACCCTGGCTTTCCATACTTGCTCAGAAGGTTTAAATATATCACTATTTAACCTTTATTTTTTCCTCCTTTGCTGTTTAAGAACTGGACCCTGAGATAGCGGATTCCACAGTAGAATTCCAGAGATAAGCAGTCAAGTCGTGGACTCACCTGAACGTGTATTCTGGGGTCTGCGCACTGATCTCCAAGGTGAAAATGACCATCGCTAAGGTGATGGCCCTGCCTGGAGACATGCCGCTCCTCCTAGGCAGCTCTGGGGTCTTGTGAAGCATGGCTTTGCCACCAGAGGACAGGGAACAATTCTTGCTGGTATATGTTCAGGGTTTTATTTGTACGTGTCCTGTATTTGTATTTGTGCTGCCTAGGTGAAAGTCCAACCAATGGAGAGTCATTTATTGTAATTCCTGACTGCTATTTTTCCCCTTATTGACAGGTGCCATTGTGCAATAAACCAAAAAAAAAAAAAAAAAAAAAAAAAAGGCTAGAGAGGTTAAAAACTAGGAGCAGTAAAAATAAAAGTAATCAAACAAACAAAATCCTAGCAGTTCTTTCCTTGGGAGATTCTGGAAGGAAAGTTGAAGAGAGAGGTATAATTTGCCGGAGAGGCCTGTGGATTATTCTCCTAAGAAGCCTAAGCTACAGGAATGACATCGTGAAAGACAAGGCTCTGAAAGGGACACTCTCACCACCCCTCCCTCTGAAATCCTGATGTGCGGCTGGCTCCCACACAAGCCAGGTGAAGTGTGGAAATGGAAGCTCTTTTGTAAACTTCACACGTCTCTGTCTCTTTCTTAGATGTGTAATAGATTCTTCTGAAAACTGCAGTGTGAGCGCCACAAGACTTTAGCAATCGCCCCTAAAAGGATTGGGCTTGGTTTTAATGGAAGGACATGCTAAAAGAATAGAATTTTCCTCTGCCGTAAAAAAAAAAAAGAATCTCCACATTTCCCAGAGTTACAGAGAGGGAGAGGTTCTGGAAGAACAGAAGAATGTGGGTCAGGCAAGCTCTCTGAGAACGCAGGTTGCACAAGAGAATGACCTGGGATGTTGCAAACGTGGAAGTCTGCTACTCCCTATCTTACTCAGATGGGGCCTCTCAAATCATTTTAGTGAGTTCTGGGACTGAGAATACACAATCTGAGGAGCAAGAGAGAATGTAAGGGAGTTTTGTGGGCCATGTTTCGTGACTTGAAAATGTCAGGAGCAGGACACCATTCTTATCTTTTGTTTTGTTTTGTTTGTTTGGGACAGGGTCTGCCAGGGCAGCCCAGGCTGGCCTAGAACTCCCTGCAGTTCTTTTGGCTCCACCCAAGCGCTGGAATTACAGGCACGAGCCCGTACCCAGCTGTTCCTAACAAGTTTGTTTTGTTTGAGACAGATTTGACCTAAACCCTCTCACTCCGCAGCTGAGGATGACTTTGAACTCCTGATCCATCTGCATCCCTTTCCCAAGGACTGAGATTGCAGACACACACTACTATGCATGGCTCTCTGACACAATTTATTTTTTATTTTTCAAGACAGGGTTTCTCTGTGTAGCCCCCATAATCAGGTTGATCTCCAGCTCACTGAGATCCGCCTCCCTCTACCTCCGGAGGACTGGGATTAAAGGCCTGCAGCGCCACACCTGGCTGACACAATTCTTCAGAGACATTCATAGATAATTATTAGTGACAAAAGAGAAAATCTCAAGCATTGGCGTCTGCAGAGGTAAAACAGGCATCTGACTGCGGGGATGACAGGTCACAGAGCTAGCAATCTTACCTGTGCCACAGAGAGTACAGGGATGTCATCACCTTTTCCTGGCTCTTTTCCTTTTCACATTCAGAGCCTGAGAACTAACTGAACTAATTTTACCCCTCTTGAGAGCTTACTGTGGAAACCATGTGCCTGCCCGACACGTAGGCCATGCGAAATTTGTCAGGCTATAAGCTGATTCTTACAGGTGCCGTGCTTGTAGCTAAGTCAGTAAGTGGGTCATTTCCCATGAGCCTTAGCTAATGATGCCAGATCTATCAGCTATGTTACAGTGCAGAGTAGACTCTTGAATGATCTCTTGGACCCTCTCAGGATGTCTGTGGAACTAAGAATGGAAGTAAATTAGCATAGGATGCTTTTTTATGTTAATAAGATCATGCTAGTTGATTAGATCGTGAGTCTTAAATTTGGTAAGCTGTTGTGACTAAATACTGCAAAATCACCTCTTTCTGGAAGATTGGGGTAAAGGGCAAAAGGAGTTCTTGGTTGATTAGTTTGAACGGGAGGATATTCCAGATTGCTACTTGATTTTATCATTGGGTTATACAATATAGCGATATGATGGGAATAGTAAATTATAATAACAACCTAAAAACTGATGTATACGATATAATGTGTACACTCTATGAATAACGTAGTTTTTATTTTTACCATGCCTTTAGCTCTTCCTGGCTCCTGACATCTATTAGCCTCTGACACACTTTGAAGTGAAACTTGTGCCCTGTGTGTATCTTAGAGAAAGGGACAGTTAGAATGAGTTTAACTGGAGGAGCAAAAATAATATAACGGCCACCAGAGATGAAAATGGGAACTTTTTAACATGCCAAGTTATCTACATATGCAAATGAATTTAATTCTCAATAGCTCCATCACAGATTTGGAGAAAGGCTGGCTACTCTCATCCAGTCTATTCCTCAATAGGTCAGGTGGTAGTGGTGTACTCCTTTAATCCCCGCACTCAGGAGGCAGAGGCAGGTGGATCTCATTGAGTTCAAGGCCAGCTTGGTCTACAAGAGGACAGGCTCCAAAGCAACAGAGAAATCCTGTCTAAAAAAGCCAAAAAAAAACCCCCAAAAACAAAAAAACAAAAATACCCACCAACATCAAACTAAAATAATAGCTGAAGTCAACCATTGTATATATCAGTGACTGAAGAAAGTACTGATATAAACCTATACAAACAGCACCACAGTCATGAAGGCTTTTAGAATTGGATTTTTTTTATTTTTTTAGTTTTTTTCCTTTTAACTATTGCAGTTGTCTTTGGTTACCAAGAAACCCACATTGTGTCTCTGTAAAGCCCAGCACTGCTGTGGCTTCAATAGAAGGTAAAAGTTTGTAATTCGGCATGTAACTCCCGTACAGCAAGGACAAACAGGCTGGGGTACTCAGGAGGTGAGATGACAAGCGGCTGGCCCTGGTCCATCAGCATCACTGTAATTAGGACATGTTAACAGACCTGTAGCTTTCTTCATAGCCGTGTGTGTCAGCTAAACTTAGAACAGGGGTTCTAGTTATTTTTTTTAGCAGAAAAGGATTAGCTAAAAACATGCCATTTCCCGGAAAGCGTCAGGTGTTTCGTTGTTGAGCAATCTCTTAAAATGGTGATAGCTTAAATATTTACCAGGAACTTTGGGGAACTCCCACCTTTCAGTAAAAGACTTTGTTTTGAATCTAATCCAGGCATCTGGGTCAGAGGCATCACTCAGCAGGGAGTTCCAAGGAGAACCACATTTCTGAGTTCCAGTGTCCTGTTCTTTCCCGCCTAGCTTTCAGCACAGGAAGACATAGCAAGCAGTGCTGCCTGATTTGATGCAGGAGTCTGACACGGTGGGAGAGGAGTGCCTCCTACAACGGTTTTGCCACAAAATGCCTATTAGAAAAACTCCCTACCCTCTAGAGCAACTTCAGTCATTTTAAAACCTGGATGTCAGTTTCATAGGAGCTGTAATGGTTGCAGATTTAACTCGTTGGATTATGTATCAGCTGAATGGAATTTTTTTTCATGATGAGCATAGCACTTCCCCAATGAGTGGTTATTATAATAAAAATCAGTATTTTCTCCCTTTGTGGGTTTGTGTGTGTGTGTGTGTATGTGTGTGTGTGTGTGTGTAAGAAATCATAGGGTGTCCTAGCTGTTAACATCCAATCTTTTCTCAGGCACATTGAGTGCTTAAACGAAGCTCTAGGATTACAAGAAAATATCACATTTGGGATAGATCTGAATGTCATTTCTACTAAAGCGTGTATGGAATAGATTTATTCTCATTGTCAGGGCTACTTCAGTAATCCCTTTTTTTCCAACAGCGGTTCTTACCACACTATCTGAATGTCTCCTTGTACGTGAGCAATGCTTAACCTCAGTGTGTGCTTACACATCAAGGTACACCAAAGACAGTGTGTTCAGAGCATTAAACACACAGCAGAACCCCAGATAAACCAGATGACCTGTGGTGTGTGTTAATATTTAGGTGTCTGGACTGGACCGCCGTCAGCTCACCCTCATCTGGGCTCACCTCCAGCCTGTGTGTCTCCACATTCCACCTCACGGTTGTCAGAAGGACACCAACTGTTTTCCATAAAGGGGGGAAGAAGGCAGAAGATCCGAACATCCCATAATAGAACATGTGCACTATAAAATGGTTCCTCCCTAGAATCCTATTCTTAGAATTCTTAGGTTCAAAACCCAGTCTTTTGTATTTCCCAGAGCCCAATTTAGGATTTGTTCCAGGTCTTTGTTGAAATGAGATCCCTGAACTTGAACCAGGGCACCATGACTGAGTGTCCTCAACTGAGCACTGGCCTGCCAGCCTGACACCGCCGGTCTTCGACATGGCTAGCACCCACCCAAGACGAACCCCAACACGTGTTTTGGTGGGGTCAAACATGACCAAGTAACAGAGAAGCAAAGGCCAAAAGGAATGGCCTGACACTGTCCAATGAATATCACGTGATCTGTAGCAACACCAACTCCACTAAATCCACAGGAAGGAGATGCATATGGATGTGAGCAGGAATAAGACACTGAAAGAGACTGGATAATTTGCTTGTGTTTCCACATCATGGATTTACACTCTCATCATGGTGAAAACCCGAAACGTGCACAACCAGCAGCTTTCCACCTTCTAGCTGGTGAGCTTTATACCTTGATGACAGTCGATCTAAAGCAGGGGTCAAATATTAGAAGGAGCTAACAGCAACATGAGATTTTTGTGATTCCAGTTTATTGGATAAGTAAATTCATAGCTTTATTTGCATACAGAAAAGTGCACAAGAAGACAGGTACATACAAAACAGTTGTGTGGCTGATCATCATTTTCAAAAATTCGGCCATTTAGAAATAGTTACCTCCAGTTTAGCACATCTTTATGTATTTGGAATTTTAAAGTATGATTTCAAGTCTCTGTTTATAATAACTGAATAGGAAGTTAGACAGAAAAAAAAACCCATATGTGGTAGATAAGTAACGATTAGCATTAAACAGAAACCCAGAGGACTTCTTCAGCTTGGATTACTTGAGGCTAATCAACAAAGGCTCACAAGACCAGCTTCTTGCTTAAATCCTGAGCAGTCATTTTCTTCTACCAAAAAATAAGATTGTATCAACACCCATAAGACCTGAGCATTAAAGGTCAAGAATTAAAAAAAAAATAAAACTCAACATAAACTAAGGACAATTAAAGAGTTTGGCAGGAAAAAGCTCTTCAGTACTGTATGACAAAAGGACTGAAAATGAAAACGCATTGCATAGGTTTCCAAGGTTATGCAGAAAATATTGCAGGCAGATTTTCAATGATAACCTCAAATATTCATTCACCACCCTCTCTTCAATTATTGTCTTATTTAGCTATATTACTGTCGTTTCAAGAAAGTTTGCAGTTACCTGATAAAGGCATAGAACTACCTCCAGTATGGACCCAGTGTGTTGGGTACAGTCACACTTAGCTTTCAGAACATAGTCCTTCTTTGCTGAGCAGAGTCCAGTTTCTTTCCTGTGTTAAATTGCTCTTCGGAAGTTTAAGAGAATGACACCCTATTCCTTGTCATGAGGATGGTGTGCCTTCCAAAGTCTAGGCATTGGGCTAACAAGGACTGAAGGTGGATGTGTGTGTTCCAAATCGATGAGTCGTTCAACACCTTTTGACCCATGAAAATCTGTTCCCGGGTATTGTTTATACAAACCCAGGAGCAAAATGGACCCAAAGGAGGATGGGGGACAAAGACAGGGAGAGATAAACAATACTTTTTTCTCTTTTCAAATAACCAGCAGGAGATTAACAATGGGATCTCCTAGGTCCTGGGAGACATCATCAGAATAAAGAGAAATTATACTTTTTAAAGAGTAATTGCCACAAAAATCATTTTTATTGAGAAAGAAAAATCACATGATATGAAATTAGGATCATCAAGGGAAATTCAGGCCATAAGGTCAACAGGGTCAAACGTCTGGAATGAAAACAATGTGGGGCCCCAGGGAGAAACTGTTTTATTCGCCTTGGATAATGCCTGATGTTTGGAGTTAGAATTTTCTCCGTTTCAAGTCGATGATAAGCACCTGAGGGCATAATGATTTTGTCTGATAATGACAAAATGGTCATCTTGAACAGGTCCTCATTTGTGATTGAGAAGTCTTGCTTTCATTTTACCCAAAAGCCTTTCTGAGTAGGGATGGGAAGCAAGGTATCTTGCTGTCCTAGTAACAGAATGTTTAAGTTATTCTGCATACCAGGAACATCAAATGACTTGGAGCTACGAGGATTTGGGCATTTCCTCGGGGTAGCATCAAATGAAGGGTTAAGGTGGCCGCACCTCCCAACTGGAGGGTAGAAGGGGGAATATTCTGAGAGGGTTGCAGGGCACAAAGGACAAGAATTTGGCAGGGAAGCTACTTCATTTATAGTTGAGCTAGAACGTTTAGGAGCTTAATTTACGTAAAACCATAGTTTCGGTTTAGCTTCAGCCTAGACAGAAAGTATAAGGCATTTTACAAGAGGCAAAGACAAATAAGGCAACAGATAATATGTCAAAGGTGGAAGGAACAAGGACAGCAGTCCACATGTGTCTGGCTCTCAGCTCTTGTCCTTGGCTAAAGCCAGTCTTTTGTTCCTCTGGGTAGTCAGCATGACAATGTCCTAGAGAAACATGGAGAAGAATGGTTAGGATAGTTGGGTTGAATATCAGTGTATTACAGATGACACCATCATTTTCAAATGTTAGGGATAGGACATCCCAGAGCTGATGGGAAGATAGAGTAGACAAGTACCATCTATCCACTAGATGTGATAGTGTGTGCTGATGACTTCAGCCCTCAGAAGGCTGGGGAAGGAGGCACCCGATTTCAAAGCTAGCCAAAATCATATAGCAAAGCCAAGACCAGTCAGAACTAATGAGGGAGGCCCTATACCAAACCATCTATACCTGCAAGGATTTACCTGGACCGGAGCAACTGAATTGGAAAGACCCACCCTAAATATGGGATGGGGATCTTTGCAATGGGATTGTAGGCTAAGTAAGAAGGAGGGGCAAACTGAGCACCAGTATCCATGAGCTTCTGCTTACTGACTGATGATGCAATGAGACAAGCTGACCTTGTGCCATGACTTTCTCGTCTTGATGGACATCAGCCACAAGCCCTTAAATTTCCTAGGTTGCTTTTGCTAGGTATTTTGTTGCAGCAACAGGGCAAGTAAATGATACATCACGCAATCTGTGCCTATTTTATCAATGACATTTTAGTCATTTATGTATAATGAAATAAACAGGTTGGTACTAAGTTGTAATTCATGGTTTCAGAAATCCTCAGGGAACTTCACAATGCATTCTCCATAGACAATGGGAAATAAATATTATTATTATTAGATGTGAGGAAGTTATCTATTACAGAAAACTGAAGAACGAGTTTAGCCTTGATCGGATGAGGAAATATTGAAATAAAACGCGCTTGGATTCATTTCATTCATTTTTACTGTTCTACCCTTCTGGCTGTGCCTTGTCTAATGTCATGTGACTTAGCTTAATTTTTCCCTTCTCTTTGGTGTCATGAGATCAGAACACAACTGGTGTCATTTATTGATGAGAAGAACAGATCACAGGGAGCCCCGGATGAGACTTCAGCTTTCCTAGAATAAAGTCCACTAGAGATGGGATGGTCAAGCCTCTCACTTAGTTTTCACTTCTACTGCTTCTGAAGACAACACTGACAGCTGTCACTGGGGTCTGAGTAACACATTACAGCTCAGGGACCAGCCTGAGATTATCCTTGAGGGAGGAGATGAAAGAGAAGTTGTATTGTCATCTGTTTCAGAAAGTCCTTTAAACCTGGACATTTTATAGAAAAGCCAAATTGTTACAAGGATGCTTTGCCTTCAACATTATTTTTTTATTTTTTTTATTTATTTATTTTTTTTGGTTTTTCAAGACAGGGTTTCTGTGTAGCTTTGGAGCCTGTTCTGGAACTAGGTCTTGTAGACCAGGCTGGCCTCAAACTCACAGGTAGTCACCTGCTTCTGCCTCCCAAGTGCTGGGATTAAAGGCGTGTGCCACCACCGCCTGGCCAACAGAATTTTTTTTTAAAAAAAGTAAGTCTGGGAATGTAGCTGGAAGGCTAAATAGAGCCCAGTTTTGATCTCCAGAACTACATAAAACTTGTAGTGGTGCGTGCCTTTAACTCCAGCACTTAGGAAGTGGAAGGAGGAGATTCAGAACAAGGTCATTCTCTGATAAAAAGAGAGTTTGATGCAATGTTCTATTGAATTTATTTCCATACAGACCTGAACTATCAAAAACACAGGACAGAAGATTTTATCTCCAGGCTTGACTACTCTTGGTAAGAATTAATTTCCTAAATGCTCAGCCTTATTATTGTTAAATTATCAGAGTATTGATTTTCATACCTATTACTCCCAAGTTACACATATGTAGCCTCTTTCCAATTCTAAAAATAAAACCTCACCCTTTACCTTCTGTATCACATTTTCTCACCATCCACCCTACTGCAAGAAAATGCTAAGCAGGTTCTTCCACTTACAGAATCTAGGCGAAAGGATTTCCAAAAGGGCTCCTGCAGGCATCAGAAGATGTGGGCTGAGAAGCCACCTAAGAGATAAAACAACACAACAAACGCTATTACAATCTTAAGAAAAAACATTGATTAAACCTCTTTCATTTAAGCAACACTTAACATAGCGGTTCTCAACCTTCCTAATGCAGTGACCCTTTGATGCAGTTCCTCATGCGGTGGTGAGTGCCAACCATAAAATTATTTCATTCCTACTTCATAAATGAAATGCTGCTACTGTTATTAATCATAATATAAATGTCTGATATGCAGGATATCTGATATGCGGCTCCTCTGAAAGGGCCAGTCAACCCCAAAAGTTCACAACCCATCGGTTGAGAACTACTGACTTGGGCCATAAGCCAATCAGACATTGTACGTGTCTACAGTGACCTTTGTCTTACTTGCTCAAAGACGATAATACGTATTGTTTGTTCAAAGTCAAAGCTGTGGAGAATTGCATTTGCTTCCCTCGGCTTGGAAGAATTGCTTGGAAGAGGTATAGAGCTATTGATGGGAGATGAAAAAATTAATCTTTAAAGGTCTTTCAGAGACTATTTTGATTCCGCTTCTCCCATGTTTTCACAAGACCAGTTCAGTGAAATCCAAGGGGAGGTTTCTGATGGTATTATTCCTCAAGTTCAGGAGATGGGAAAGCCTATGGAAGACAATCTTGCTCCAGCTTGACTGTGTGTTCACACTGTGAAGTTTCCTAGGAACACCTCACAGGCAAATACATAGGCGTTCCCAGCAAAGAGTTGTTGCATGGGGCAGGTAGAGTCAGGAAGCTGCAGGGGTATGTGGCATGCTCTTCTAGGATTCAGTACTTACGGGGGGCTGTGATGAACTTAAGCATCCTTTGGAGAAGGGGTTCTCAAGTGAATTGTCAGCAGACTTGGTACCCGAGAGGAGACCCTGTCTGGGAACTGGCTTTGGTGGTTCTGGAAAGCAAAGGACCCAAGCAGTTAGTAGACAAGTTTTGCTTACACACAACACGTGCTTTCTGACTGGCTTACCTTTGAAACTTAATTCTTTACACCGGTGAAAGAAAAAAAAATCACCACACATAACAGGACCCTATTCATCTATCAGAATAGAGAGCTACGTTTATACTTTATCTAAAGTGGAAGACTCTCAGAAGTACCTTGCTTGTTGGCCATGAATGTGGGCTATATTACCATTCCCCTCTCCAAATGCCCTTTCTATAGCTCTCGGAAGCCCTTTCAAGAACGGTCACTGGGGGGCAGCATTGGGCCAGTCCTTGGGATTGGCGGAGGTAAAAGGAATGGTTAAATTACCACCAGAGGACCGAACACCACAGCAAGCAGGAGGCCGGCTACTGATGAAAATAGAAGGGTCCTCTGAGTTCCCCGTGCGACTTAAAGGCAGCTGAAACATTAGTCGGCAGATAAGTGAGCAAACTTACCGTTAATCTTGCTCAACAGCTGATTGGCATCAAAGTCGTCATGGTCTACATGCTCCTGAGGGATGCCAACTTTATTGTTGAAATAGCTGGAGAAGGCACTCGAAGTCCCTGTGGCCGGTGTCTCCCCCTTCCTTGAGGGTACAGGTGGCTGCCGCAGCTGGAAGTCCTTAAACATTTCCTTCACTTCCTTGACTTCTTTGTCCCCGAGTGGGTCTAAGCCAGTGAAAGCATCACTGGGAATGTCCTTTAGCGGGCCATTTCTGGGAGGTGGCTGAGGAGGCGTGGCCAGAACAGAGGGCAGCGCTGGCGAGGGCTGAATGGGCATGGCAGGAGGTGAAAAGGTGTTACTCTGGAAAGGATTCCCCAGGGAGCTTGTGGATGACCAAGCATTGGGTGGTGCCACGGGTGCAGCTGAACACCAGACTGCGGGGGCCGGAGGGGAAGCTGGGGCCGCAAACGACGAAGGCTGGTTCCAGACTTGAACCGCTGGGGTTGTACCGAAAACGATCGGCTGACCGAAACCTGAAGGCTGGCCGCTTATTATGGCTCCTGGGACCACAGCTGTAGAAGGACTGAAGACGACAGGTGCCCAAGGTCCTGCTTGAGGGGGTGTTACTGGAACACCCCCTGAAGGAAGAGGGAGAGAGATGTCATCAAGAGGCGAGCTTGAAGAGAATTACTTTATTTTTATAATGATGTACTAATTGTATACAATCATGAATTTAATTGTGACTTTTCAAACATCCAGATAACATACTTTGGCTGTCTTTGTCCCTTTGACAAGAATTCTTGATTTTTAAGAAGCATGACTTTCTGGCTGTATCTGTAGACCACCCCCAAGGCAAACTACTCTGTGAAGTTTTGGATCTGACTCAGAAATAACGGCTTCAAGAGATTAAATCACTCTGACAGTTAACTCATTCGCACCGTTTAGCTGGAATTCGAATGCTTGTTGCTTGTTCTTTCGACCACACTTCTTCCCTCGTTAGAAGAGTAATACATTCTGTAAGTTCCTAATCATGAATTAATGGATGCTTACCAAAAATGCAGCGATGAACCTCCAACACCCTGAACAGAACTTGCGGACAGTAAGAACTGATTTGTCAAGTGGACAAACAAGCAAATCAGTGATGATCAAGCAGTTAATTAAGACAATTCACTGTGGAATCACTATTTAGTTTTTGCATTTAACAGCTGGCTGCTGCTGAGGACTTCTGGGAGCCAGGTATCACGGAGGGACACAAGTTCTCCAAAAGCATCTCTCCTATTTTAAAGGGTCCCTCCTTTTTTAAATGCTGTCAGACTTGACATAGCTCCACAAAGGGAAGATAAAACTTAGCTGAGATCACATAGTTTAAACTTTACATATAAAAATGGAAGAAAGACCTGGATATTAATCCACACACCTTTGAACACCTGATTTTTGACAAAGAAGTAAAAATTACCAAATGGAAAAAAGAAAGCATATTTAACAAATGGTGTTGGCATAACTGGATATCAACATGTAGAAGAATGAAAATTGATTCATATCTATGACCATGCACAAAACTCAAGTCCAAATGGATCAAAGGCCTCAACATAAAGCCAGCCACACTGAACCTCATAGAAGAGAAAGTGGGAAGTACACTTGAACGCATTGGCACAGGAGACCACTTCCTAAATATAACCCCAGTAGCACAGACACTGAGAGAAACAATTAATAAATGGGACCTCCTGAAACTGAAAAGCTTTTGTAAAACAAAGGACATGGTCATCAAGACAAAACAACTGCCTACAGAATGGAAAAAGATCTTTACCAACCCCACTTCAGACAGAGGTCTGATATCCAAAATATACAAAGAACTCAAAAATCTGGTTATCAAAAGATCAATTTAAAAAAACAAAAAAAAGTGCAGACCAAAACAGAGAACTCTCAACAGAGGAATCTAAAATGGCTGAAAGACACTTAAGGAAATGCTCAACATCTTTAGTCATCAGAAAAATTCAAATCAAAGCAACTCAGATTCCATCTTACACCTGTAAGAATGGCCAAGATAAAAACACTGATGACAACTTATGCTGGAGAGGTTGTGGGGAAAACACCTGCATTGTTGGTGGGAGTACAAACTGGTATAGCCCCTTTAGATGTCAGTGTGGCTATTTCTCAGAAAATTAGGAAACAACCTTCCTCAAGACCCAGTAATACCACTTTTGGGTATATACCCAAAGGATGCTCAATTGTGTCACAAGGACATATACTCAACTATGTTCATAGCAGCATTGTTTGTTGTAGCCAAAACCCAGAAACAACCTAAATGCCCCTCAGTCAAAGAATGGATAAAAAAAATGTGGTACATTTACACAATGGAGTACTACATGGCAGAAAAAATAACAACATCTTGAATTTTGCAGGCAGATGGATGGAGATAGAAAACATCATTTTGAGTGAGGTAACCCAGACACAGAAAGACAATTATCACATGTACTCCCTCATAAGTGGTTTTTAAATATAAAGCAAAGAAACCAGCCCACAAATCACAATCCCTGAGAAGTTAGACAACAATAAGGATCCTAAGAGAGGCATATATAGATCTAATCTACATGGGAAGTAGAAAAAGACAAGAGCTCCTGAGTAAATTGGGAGCATGGGGACCTTGGGAGAGGGTTGAAGGGGAGGGGGAGAGGTGAGCAGAGAAAAATGTAGAGCTCAATAAAAATCAAGAAAAAAAGAAGAGAAGAAACACTTAACTCACATAGTTGTGAAAGTTAAATTAATGTTTGTGCAGATGCATTGCAACACTTTGATCTGTAAGATCTTAGAGTAATATAATTTATGTGTAGGTAAAAGTTTTTGATTTTGATTATGTTTGAATTACTTCTCAAGATTAATAAAAGCACAGCTGTTTGTCTTTTTTTTTAAAGGTGGGCTTAGTTTAAACAAAGTAATTGACAATGTTTCAAAACACATTAATGTTGTAAATGGAAGGGTCATTTCCTAATCATTTCAACCATTGTGAAGTGCAAAAATAAAGATATGAAAGGAAGCCCCCATTTACCATCCTTCATCCTGAACTACTTGTCTTTCCTTGCAAAACTCTGAACTCTAGTCATAGATAATATCAATGGGAGTGCCATTTGTAAAAGAGAAAAAAAAATATTTCATTTGCTAGGAAGTAAGTGCTTGGTAAGTCTGCTTTTGTGCCAGCCTTCATTCCCATCTCCCAGACTCTGCCCATTTTGTTTCTAAAACATTTATGGCCCAGCTGGAGAAAGCAGGGGCAAGGACTGAGGAAAAAGAGAGTGCAGGCATAAAGCATTAATTTTATTACCTTATGAATCTAGATCAAAACACAGGGTTCAAGTCAAAGCCTAGGGCTGGGCTTCCTGTAGTGCCTTCTCCCCGCCCCCCAGATCTCGAGAGGAGGCAGTCCCCCAGCTGGGTCCAGCGGAAGCCAGACCTACAACCTTCCAGGCTTTGGCTGAGGATCACTGCCAATGGACAGGGGCTACACTGTGGGGCTCAGTTTGAGTTCCATGTCCAAACTTGGAAGAATCATCAGTATTCTGCCGTTGTAGACCCCAAGGCCTCAACAGAGGCATATCGCCAAAAGGCTTCACTTCGTCTGAATAAATTAACAGTTATAGGGTCCAGCTGTATCTTCAGGCTGACTTGTTAAATATTGGCTGCTAGAATTCTTCCAGGCACTGATAGGAAACTCCAGAGCTCTGAGATGTGATCTAGTCACAGACCCTGAATGCAAGTTCTCTGCCTTTCTATGAAGGAAGAGACACCAGCTGCTTCGCTGTGGGCATAGGGAAAAGAGCAATGCCAGAAAAGGCAGAGTCTGACAGGCACAGCGTATTCTGAGTCTCTTTGGGTGCGCTAACATCAAGCAGAAGCCTGGAACTCACTGACTTCCCGCCTTCACCTGGATTTCAACCACTCAGCATTGGTAACAGCTGCCTTCTCAGCCCTGTTCCAGACATGTTTAGATAGACTTATTGTGGGACACAGACATTCTCCTCTTTGCAGGAAAACAGCAAAGGAGAGAAGGCGGGAAATAAAGGAGGAAAAGGGATCTTGGTGACTGATTCTGTAGAGGGTAGGGAAAGCCATGATCTCCGTTCAGATCTTACCAAAGGGCCAGAGAGTCCTCCTTGATCCTTGGTCCCCCACCTCCCAAGGCAGATTCTCTTTGAGTTTGCACAGGTGCCAAGAAGCAAGCAAACAAAGGGAACCCCCAGCAGGATGGCATGGACTATTGTTGGGGGTTTCTGAAACTGAGCTATGAAGCCTGAAAAGAACCAGAGGCTGTGGAGGAAGAGTAACAGGACCAGAACTCAGTCAATGTGCTTGCTTCTACCATCATCCTGCAGCAAAGGCTCAGGGGAGCCCAAAAGTCAGAAATAGATTTTAACCCCTAGCACATCCCACTGTCTAAGAAAACTCCATCTACGCTCTTTCTAGCTTTACTTTTCTCCTAGATCTACTTAGATGCTCTTCTAGAAAAATTGCTCATTATGAATTGCTAAAGGGCAAGTCTTCAAAAACAGATCAGAATCCATGCCCATTCCCTGCCTACTGGGCAGAGCTGAGCCCAGACTTTGACTTTATGATTTAGCCTTGCTTCCCGCTTAACCAACACCCGCTCCTGGGCACACAAGTGGACCTGAGCCTCGAGAGGAGACAGACTTCCACCTATCACGGCAAATGGTATGGAAAGCATGCACGTCCCTGCGTCTGCTGCACAAACAGCACACAAGGCTCCCTCAGTTCATCTCCTTTTCACCATTGAAGCCAGTCTGACTTCAGAATCCCTTACAACTGTCTCCCGAAAGCCACTGCCAGCTGTTCAGGGTCATGCAATACTGAAAATGGACTTCTTGTCCCGGGGCAGCGCAGAGAGCTGAATTCCAGTTACTGGGCAGGAATGTCAGCGGCATGTGGTCTGTGCAGGGGTTAAAGTGAGGGGAGCGTGGCTGGAGGCCTCCCCTCCGATGCCACCAGCACAGGAAGTGCCTTCCTCCTGTGCATCATCACTGTAGGTGACAGAAGCAGAGCCATGTCTGATTCCATCCCTGGGAACATACCTAGACCTGCAAGGGGCCCCATTGGGGCAGGAGCACTTGTTTTGAAGAGATCCAAAGGGTTGGTCTGAGGGGCCGCAGGTGGTCCTGTGGGTGACGTCTGGCCTGGAGGTTCTGAGGCAAAGATGTCTGAGGCGAGCAAGTCATTTGCTGAAGACTGACAAGGAGGGGAAGGAGGGAGAAGAGTTATTCAGGCCAGAGGCAGACACATCTGTCTCCTACTCTTTACCCCAAAGCTAACCTCCGCATGAAGGAAAATCTTTTATTACTGGCAAACGATTATATCTACTAGCAAATAAAAGAGCAAAGGTGAGGTGTGTGGGGGTCGAATAAGACGGCTGTAGTGAGCAGATTAATGGATAATACCACCTGAACTTGCGAAATAAAATATATATATATTTTTTTTATTTTATCCTTTGATGTCAGTCTGGTCTCCTTGTTGGCGAAAATTTGCAGCTGGGAAAGGAAGGGCAACATAAGTATCCTAAATAATTTTCTATCATTCCATTAGATCTAAATCAGTTTCCATAGAGATGCGACTACCTTCAGCATTAGGTAAGTCTGCACCTTCCTATGAGAGCTTTGAGGAATCGCCTACAGACACTGCACTTGGAGTCGCTTTTGCACGGAGCTGGT
Source organism: Alexandromys fortis (assembly GCF_014885135.2). NCBI lineage: Eukaryota > Metazoa > Chordata > Mammalia > Rodentia > Cricetidae > Alexandromys > Alexandromys fortis. The sequence continues at coordinate 2,362,652 of NW_026067914.1, read as the reverse complement.
AATAGCGATTGTGTGAGCTTCTGAGTCAATGGGTTATTAAATCAACATTTACATTTAAAAGAGGAGACAGACCGGAGATTTTTCTATACCGCCACCGTGGACATCCGTGACGATGGATGGGTGTGCCGGGTGTGTTAGTGTGGGGGCAGGACCAAGGGAATCACAAGACCTCTCCCCCTCCCGTCCCAGAACGTGACAATCAAACTTACCAGAGGCACAGAAGCATAGCAGCATTAACAATGGAAAACAAAAAACAACTTGTGTTTAGTTTAGTATTAAGTGACAAGACATGCAAACGGAAAGCAAATGTGACAAACACTGCCAGGAAGCGGAGGAAGAATGTTGACTAGAGAGGGGCATATTCCTGGAGGGTCGATGTGTCTCATCCCACCTTCTACTTCACAGCCACACAGGGAAACTAAAAGAGCAGCGGGGAAGAGAGCTCGCGTCACACCACCCTCTGGTATCGAGCATGCAGTCTGCTAATGGGGATGCGGAAAAGACAATTCACCTTAGCAGTCCTTCTGCCTCTTCCGGGTTTGGTACTTTGTGGAGGTGGGATAATGGCTATGGAGTCATGCGCGGAGGACTGGACAGAGCTTTCCAAGTCCTGCTTTACGCCATTCGGTACTGAGAGTCCTTTGGGAGGGCTTCCCACAAAAGGGTTCGGGGAAGGTTTGATATGGAAGCCGTTCTGGTCTCTGTCAGATACCCCATTTGGAGTTCTCACTGCTTGCTGGGTTTGCGAACTTGGATAGGGCCACGGGCCTGCCTGAGCTTCCTGTTTGCCAGTCCGGTTAGAGATCTGGTCAAATTGCTGACCAAAGTAATCGGTATCACCGTTCAGGGGCCCTTTACTCAGCGGAGTAGACAAGCTACTCGGGTTCGCTTTCTTCTGATCTGGAGATGTGAGAGAATCAAACGAAGAGGGTGCCGATTGGTCGGGCTGTGCAAAAGGATCATCACGGAAAGGATCAGGATTAGGGGTGGGAAAGAAGTTGAGATTGGCAGAAAAGGCATTTTCAGGCAAGAAGGATGCCTGAGGCTTTGGTCGAGGGAGAGAGCAGGAGGTGACGCCATTGGTTAAGAATGGATTTTCTCTTAGAGAGTTCTGATTGGTGTCGAGTTCAGAGTTTAGATCCACTAACAGGATAGCTTTGCTTTCCTAGCACATTGGGGGGGAAAAAAGAGAGAGAGAGAGACAGTGTTAGTCCATGTTATAACTTCAAATGAGAAAACTACATCAACATGACAAGGATTACCGGGGTTCCTATTAGAATTTGGGACTATTACCATCTCCCAAGAACCCCAGAGTGTTTACTCGCTGGGAATTAGTTCCTGACTCAGCTTGTGAGCTGTGAGTTCCCCTGGGGTCTGCCCTTCCTTCAGTGAAATCTTGTTAAATTCATCCTCTCCTTAGTCCATACATTCAGATGGGCTAGGTTCATTATCTGCGTTGGTTTAAGTGACGTCTTTGAAGTAATTGGGGCTCACTCTAAATGCTCATCTGAATATACTGTTTGAACCTATGAACGGATTTCAAATACCTCGTCCGGCTTGCTACCTGTGAAACACGCAGTTCGTAGTCCTTTTCCAGAAGTCTCTAACATGCCCTCTCTAAATGAGCAAATTCTTGGTTAATATTCGTATGTGTACCGTGTGTGTGCATATGGTGTTGGGAGTTAAACCAGGGCTTTGAGTATCTCAGGCATTCTACCACCACTAAGTTATACTCCACAGTTCCAGATTTCATGGTTATGGCTGTGATGAAACTTAAAGTCAGTTGAGGGAGAAAAATGAGATACTCCATTTTTAGCTCGGTCTGTGAGTCTGACTCTTTGAAAGAACTAAGATCTTACTAATGGTCAAGTTGGACCTCTCAACTTTGCCATCCTCATCCCTTCTTGGACACACCTTTTGTGTGTGTTCTTCTGTATGTGACACTCAAAATACTGTGCACATCTAATCAATTACACACTAACCTCATGCCGATGTACATATTTTCAATATATTGCCCCGATTTCCTGTATTGTGGGAGTGATCTCGCCTATTTAGCATTGAAGTCAGTTAGCTAATAACTAAGAGGGTTTAATGAGGGTTTAGGATGCAATCGTCAAACCATGCAAGATGCATAATTCTGCTAATTCCCCTTTTCTCTATTCCATTAGAAAAATATAGATGTTAATTACCCAGTTTCTTCATTTGTTTTATGAAAATTGTTAGCATCAAAGCTACCAATTTGATCAATTTGACATGTTTTTATTCTAATTCATAAGTAATTGCGATTTAAAACACTGGGAAAGACTTTTGTCTGATTTTGATCCATTAAATACTTAACTATGTCAGCCATAGGCTATAAACAATAAACACTGCCCAGCTGGAAGGAAGCTAAAGTAGACATCTAGTGGTAACCTGGGTAGAGTACCATTTTCATCACTGGGACAAGAACAATTCAAAAGAAATCTGAACTTCTTCAACTAATAAGATAAAAGACATTCAAAAGTCTCTGTCTTTTCAAGAAAAGAAAAAAGTCCTGTTTCTCTTTTGTGACCATAGAAGAGACCACAAAAACAGGTTTTAAAACTGTATTTTTTTTCTTTTTACTTTCTTTACCGGAAAATATAAACTCAGGTTTTGCTTTTTTGTTTTTGTTTTGTTTTGTTTTCTTGTTAAAGCCTGGTTGTCTTTTTATACCTAGAAGAATTCATCACAAGAAAGAGCTTAAATTGAAAAGCTTTTAATCAAACAAATGAATTGGAAGGCTTCTTAATGAGTGGATCTTTAAGCAATCAAAAGGTGGGGATAAGATGCATTCCGGAAGCTTGATTTCAGTATCTATTTGTTTTCTAAAAGCCACCTCTAGGTTAGCATGGTTGGGTGTTCCCAGCTGGTAGAGTTCTCCTTTCCAGACACTTCAGAACAAGGTCTTAGGACACCAAACAGGAGCCACAGTTTTAGACTTCTGAAGAGTCACCCTACGAGCAAAATGTATAAGGCTCTCCTCAGGTCAGGGCTGTTGTTGATCCAAGTGTAAAAGACTAGATCTAAGTAAAAGACTAGACTGGATGGAGGGAAGGCTCATCTATTCCCACAGTCAGAGCTTCCGGAGTGCTTTGGATACCGTCAGCACCCCACTGGGCTACCACCTGAGCACCTCAGACAGGCATGAAAGTGGCTCAAGCCGCTTCACCAAGGGGTTGCGGAGAAGGCAACGATGGGACACAGATCTACAGCTCTTCTCTGGGTAGCTAGCCTCCCAGAGATGGTTACTAGCTGAGGCCTCAACCCTGTTGTTGGCTTCCTGCCATTCCATATGTGCATTAAAACCAGTGTCTTGAGAGCCACTTTCGGAATGCTGCATGGCAGAACCCCATTTGATTTACCCTAGCTACTACTGTCTATTGCTCTCTACCCTTCAGTGACCAGCTCTCCTTCAGAGTTTTCTTTATACTTTTCTTATTAATATTTCTATTTCAGTTTTACCTGCGTCTACCCCATGCCATTTCTGGGGGTATAAATGTGTATACATACACATATTATTTAAACTTTGTACCCAAATCTAATCCTCTTATGCCAGGTTTAACCTCTATGATGGTGGATCATTTTCTGTAGTCTTTCAAGTGGTCAGGTTTTTAAAGCTAAAAGATCATCCTTCCTACTCTTCCTCCTTCACTCTTTTCCTATCTCTGTCTCTGTACTGTCTTCCTTCTCCTTCTCCCCCCTTTCTCTTTATTTCTAAAGCACCATGAAACATAATGTTCCAGTAATTTTACAAGAAAAAAAAGTTCAAAGAGATGTCAACATATTATTTGAAGTGCATAAAAGTTTTGTTCATCAGTTTGGGAGGAGCCATAACCACCAGGGATAATGGAGAGAGTCTAATTTAGTATTTTTTCTATACTTTACATTTTCCAGAGCAGTTGTTGTAAGAGTTGAAAAACTCTGAAGCATGCTAGTTTTATAAGTCAGAGAAACATCTCTTTTGTGACCTCTGCATATGGATTCAATGGAACAGAATATGTTGCCAATGTCTAGCCAACATAGAACTAGCCCCGTTAACCATTTTTTTTTTAAAAAAAAACTTACCAGATAGTATCTACTTTAATTAAATTTATCATCTTAACTTATTTTTTAAACTAAAACTTGAATTTCTACAAATAAAACATTTTTAGTTTGTGAGAACTCTAGTATAAGAATAAGGATCATCGATGCTGTTTTTCATTTGGTACGACAGAATGCTTCAGAAGTCCACAAAAGTCAATTAAACAGTAAGTGCCTTCTTGCTTCTTCTGCAATTCCACTTGTGTCTCAAGAGCTTTCCACTCTCTTGGAGGGCCCATTTCGGTGTCACTTTGAAAGATGACTGTACAGATATTGATTTCTTTTATCTACTAATAAAGAATTGCCAAGACTGTTGAGAGATCCAAAAGAGCCCAGAGCTAGGATGGTCCTTCCAGCATTAGCTAACCTAAGATGTCAAAAATCTTGCCCTGAAAACACTAAGAAGGATTATAAAAAAAACGAAAGTTTCATGGACAAGCAAGAGGGGAAAGACTCACTTTGGAAGACTACCCAGGAGTTCTGTCTCCTCTATTGTAGGCTCTGCAAGGACTTTATAATTCTGTGCAGTGTGATTCTACAGAGAAGAGTGTACACAATCCATCCTTCAGTGGGCTTGTGGGTTAATGCAGTGAAGGTGTACATGCTGGGCTTCTCTGTAGTACTCATGGGAAGCTAGAATCCTTCCCAGTTTCTCTCTGATTCACTTCAGTTCCTGAGATCTTCTGCTCATCATAAAAACTTACTTGATAATTTCCTGATTTGAAAAGAGTCTTATGCAAACATTTCCTCCATTATTCTACATGCAATAATTTACTGTTTGCCTAGCTATTGCCTTCTTATCCTTGGTGTTGAAGTTATTAACTCCTTTCCTTAGAAACATTGTGGGGAGGGGCAATGGGAGCTGGGGAAATGGCTCAGAGGTTAAGAGGTCCTGACTTCAGTTCCCAGCAACCACCTGGTGGCTCACAACCATCTATAACAAGATCTGGTGCCCTCTTCCGTCTTGCAGGGATACACACAGGCAGAACACTGAATACATAATAAAGAAATAAAAAGAAACATTATCTGAGCCTGCAGGTTTGGTGAGCATCATTCCCTTGGCTTTGTCACTAGTCTCAACACTGCCCCTGCTGGACAGAATGGTTGATGGTAACACGAACGTGTGTCTTTCTTGCCACTATGCTTTGCCAATAGTGGGTGCTCAGGAAACTAGGAAATAAATAAACAAACGTTGATTCAAAATGACATGACTACTTCTGGGTGAGGCCTGTTTTATAGAAGATCTGGAGAATATGACCTTAAATCTGAGCATAAATGAGGTTTTTTTTTTTCTGGACCAATATTTTCATATCAATAAAGGAAAATATTGCTATATTCTCACATAACTGACACAGATTCATTAATATTGAGAAGACTTACTCTATGGTAATGCCCTATAAAAACTCACAATTTTCTAAATGAAGAGACTTTGTTAATCATAAGATGAACCTTTAACTTTTTTTGTTTGTTTGTTTGTTGTTTTTCAAGACAAGGTTTCTCTGTGCAGCCCTGACTGTCCTGGAACTTGCTTTGTAGACCAGTTGACTGGAGTCAACTTCACAGAGATCTGCCTTACTTTGCCTCCTTAGTGCCTGGATTAAAGGCATGAGCCACCATGCCTGGCTCCTTTTTTAACTCTTATTTCATGTCAAACTCATGCTGCTAAATTGCAAATAAATAAATAAAGAAAGAAACTTAAACAATTTAGGATTTACCATTTAACACATATACTTCTTTCAAGTAGACTTATGCCAAGAATTATAATTCAATCTTTCCTTATGATCCCAAATAATTACCAAGAAGCACAATGGTTGGGTAGTAGCACAGATTTAACCTCTATTTTATATTAATATATCTGAATTAGTAGTGGTAGCTTCTTATGATGATTTAAGAATCAAATGATCTTTCTAGTAGCAACTTCTAATTCATGAGGAAAAGTCAAGACATTCCAAGTTGTCATGAAATGCTCAATCTTTCTAGTTAATTGTAAATTTGGGATTATAGATGTTATTTCAATTACATTGCAAATTTAAAAGCAAAACACTTACTGTTGGACTATTTAGGTCTGGAGGTGTAGACATGTCCCCAAACAAATCCATCTGGTCAACACCCTTAAAAAAGTATTTGGATTAGATTCAGATGTGTCTACTAAAAACAATGACTTTGTTTATCATTGTAATTGTTTGTGTCCTAAACTACGGGAAATAGTTGTCACAACTGGATTGCGATCGATTTCACACAGATTTGATATTAAGTTCCATATGTCAGAAAGTGAAGGCTTGTCTCCAAGCACATCACTCCGGTCAACACCTTAAAGAACTATATTAGAGTCTGCTGATCTACTCAAAAGACTATGTGGTAGACTAACGTAGATATTACTTGAATGCATAGGAAAATACTTGTCCTAATTGAATTTTACTATGGATTCAATATAGGTCCAGTATTAGCAACATTTGCAGGAGGTAGAAACCCATGTTCCAAGGATCACAAAACATCCCAAACATACCAGCTTCAGTTTGTTAGCTTGATCATCAAGGGTCATTAGGGCCTCACTCCCATTCTGAAAATAACAAGCAATTATTAAAAGGATTTGAACTGATGAAGTCGCCCCATAACATTCATTTCCACGCCTGACTATTTCACGAAGCTGTTATAGCTTGATCTCTAATAACTTTAGCTAATGAGCTTCCATGAAAAGAGTGGGCACTAGCCCAGAGGATCAAGTCAGGAGGGGAGAATGCGCTTGCATGGAGCCAGCATGGCTTCCACACATCACACACGTCACAAGAGAAGTAAAGAAGCAGCTTTACCTCTTCCACTTTGCTGGCTTCTTCGACCTAAAAAGAAAGACACAGATTCACTGATCTTGGAATTTGGGATGAGAGTTAATAAAGGAGCAAAGACTGCCACAATTGCGCTGCTAAGAACAACAGACAGGTCTATACTTAAAAGGAAAGAAGTCCATCTCTTCAGACAGGGCTTATGAATACGACATTAAATAGACCCTGAGTACAGTATTGATCCAGCAGAACTTCTATCAAACAGAACTTGCCTTTTTCTTTTCTTCTTCCTTTTTCTTTACATTGTAGATAACTTGAAAAAGGTCTTTAAGATCGACGACTAAAGGTTCAGCCTGAAGCAATAGAAAGGGTTAACAACATTTTATTCTCATCTTTACTCTTTGTCCACACTCAGTTACCATTAATACTTTCTATTTCCTATTGAGATTCCTTAAAATTATCTTCTAGATTGTAAAGGATCACCACCCTCAGATAACTAAAGGATACAAGGTTAATAGATGTTTCACCATCGTTAAGAATATATTTATCACAATAGACTGTTTTCTCAAGACAAAACAAGAGGAACCATTACAGTCTGAGTTTCTTCAAGGTTTCTGGGAATAATTCAAAATTGTTCTAAATTCATTAGTAGCATTATTAGAAACTCCATCCTCACAATTCCTTTGCCACACACTTGAGTGTCAGTGACATTTTAAATAGATTCTTTAGGCATAAGTCATTGTCTGAGGGGTGATTGATCTAAAGAACCAGTGACTTAATGAATTGTTTCGAGTAATTCTTCTTGTTAAGAAACAAGCATCCCTATTCTCAACAGAGGGCTAGTACTCATGTGTACTATGTCTTAGAGCTTACCTGTTGTCCAGTTTTTATGGCAAAAAATTGATGCTGGCCTTCTCCTCCACACACATAACCAAATGCTCTGTTGTCTGTCACATCACGAGCAATGAAGGAAATCTTATTTACTGGATGTTCATGCTCTATTACCTAGAAAGAGAATGTAAAAGAACAACAGTGAGTGATACAGACTTGTTGGCTAACACAGCTGCCTATCAGAAGGTTATAAGAAGGCATACACCAGCACTGAGAAGTGGCTCAGTGGTTAAGAGCACTGACTGCTCTTCCAGCAGACCCGGGTTCGATTCTCAGCAACCACATGGCAGCTCACAACTGTATGAAAATCCAGTCCCAGGAGATCTGACACCTTCACACCAATGCACATAAAATAAAGATAAATAAATCATAAAAAATTTAAAAAAGAAGAAGGCATACACAAGAGTTTAAAGCCTTTGAAGGAAGACCTTTTAGTCTTTGGTTCAAGGCTGGATCTGATTTATTTCTGCTAGAAAGGGCTCCAAAAGGAAGACTTAATAGAAAACAAAAGTAGAAGATCATTTTAAAAATCTAAGTACTTGACTCTCATTCTATCCAGAAGACAAAATGCCATGCACAAGGAAAGACTGAGAGAAATTCAAAAATTTCTAAAGTGTAATCAAGTGAATCTGGGTGTGTTGTGGCCTTTATAGTCTTTGGGAGATTGAGAGAGGTCATTAGTTTACCCTATGAGTTCAAGACCAGCCTAGGCAGCACAACAAGATAGTTTCTGACCAACCGAACAACCAAGTGAGCACATACCAAAATCAGAGCTACTACCACAATAAACAGCAAGATGAAAAACTGAAGTCAAACAAAACTCAAGTAGGTCCAACTTCTTAACTATATGACAAACTGAAATGAACAGCCTAAGCTGGAGAATTGTCCAGAGGGCTCCTTATTTTATTAAAATGACTGAACCCAGTAAACCCTCGAGCTATGAAATATAGCCAATAAGCATTTTCATCCTGTCCTGGAGGGACCTTGTTCTGAGAAGTAAGTGTGACAGAGACTCTAGTTTATTTTCTGATTTTCCCCATCTCTCTTGATCCATTCTAGCCTGCATACGAGTTCAACTCTTGAAAGAAATCTGTAGGTGGCAAAATATGTCTTGAATTTTATTTCCAAATGCCTAAGATCACTGAAAAGATCAGTCAACAGGTACTCTTGAACTGTTGAGTTTGATTTGACAGCGGGTCTTTAGTCTCCAAGACAGTTTTGCCAAATGAAGCTTTTATGAAACAAATTAAAATGTCATATGGTTTCTTAAATGTTATGAATCTATATTTATCATTTTAAATGAATATTAAAATTAATGTGCCAAAGGGATCATATTTGGAAAAGAAAGAAATAATGCTTATGAGAGAAACTGGCAACTATTCTCTGAGGGGCTTGAGATAAAAAGTTACTAAGGGCAGAAGGATAATGATAAAAGACAATGATACCTAAGGAACAAAGAACCAGAGAGCTGAGTGGGCATATACCACGGGGTCCTCACCCTAAGTCTGGCAGGCAGATTTTTCATGTTAGATAACAGGTGCCTCTTGGAAAAGATGAATAGACATCTTGTCATGTTGACTTGATATGAGTAGCAGAGTTACAGATGACAACACTTTACAGAATAAAGGGAAAAGTGCCACAGGAGACCTGAAATACTATAGCTTTGGGGTACTGACCAGAATAAACTAAACAAGCAATAAAGAAGCAAAACTGATTCCACGTGATAGAACAATCACGCCCCCCCCCCCCACAAAACACTAAAACAGCAGCCAAAAAAGTTGACATCTGCAGGTTGGGAAGGACAGGGTTGAAAGAGAGATGAAAAACATTCTAGAGGTTTGGAACTAGCCATCAAATTCACACATGACCAATCCATTAAAATAAGTCGGGTATTGAGATTAACCTCGTTTAGTCTGAAACTCAAAATAAATAGCATGCAACAACAGTGGCACCCTTGTGTTTAGGGGCTTCCTCACATCTTTATAGAAAATGAATTTCAAAATAGATATCTTGATTTTTTTTCTTCCTATTGTCTATTTTAGAGAAGCCATGTGTGATAATACTCTTTTCTCTATTTGAGGAAGAAAAGGAAATTTTCCACAGGAATTCAACCACGGTCGGACTCAGGTGGTCAGCCACTGCTAGCAAGCACACACTCTTACCCCAGTTTTCTCATCGATAATTTTGATACCAGACAGGGAGATGTTGACCCAGATCCTCTGCTTGTGTTGTCCCTGAGACCGGCCAGCTGCTGCCATTCCCTGGAGAGATAGAGAGAATAAGGGAAATAGATGGTAAAGTATCCTAGAATACTTCTGATGGCAAAAACTGTGGAAGACGAACTGCTTTGTTTTCAGCTTGGATGGCATCGGGGAAAGGAGGGGGCATTTTTGATCAAGGGTAATGGACAGAATAGAAGATATATGTTATTTCTTCAAGGGCTGGGGACGTAGCTCTGTGAAAGCATTCTTGCCTGGTGTATGCAAACTCATAAATGTAATGTCTATAAAACACACACACACACACACACACACAAGATGGCTCCTAAACCTTGTATTATTTAATTAGGCCCACATAGTAGCATAGTATAAAAACGAAAAATTCTGAAACACTGGGCTTGGGAAGATGGCTCACTTGGTAAATGTTTGCCATGTAAGCATGAAGACTCAAGTTTGATCACCAAAAACCCACATAAAAAGTTGGATGCTATGGCACACACCAGTAATCTCAGTGCCAGGGAGGCAGAGACGGGAGGATCCCTGGGGCTTTGTGGTCAGGCAGTTTAGCCAAATTGATAAACTCCAGGTTCAGTGAGCTACTCTGTCTCAAAGAATAAGGTAGGGGACAATTAAGGAAGGCACTCAATGTCAACCTCCGGTCACATCATGGTGCACGCATATACACATAAACATGAACAGGGACACACATGCAGACATACAAATTCAAAGAACTGAATGGTGTGTCCAAGTACAGTCCTGCATTTTATCCACATACGTTCTCAGCCAATAATCATTCTGTGACTTCTTTTAAATGTTTTTAGTTTTTATTACTTTGGGGTATGTGTGTGCATGGTATGCATGTGTATAGAGGCCAGAGGATGCTAGCAGACATTTTTCTTGGTTGATCTTTTCTTCATATACTGACGCAGGGACTCATCTGAGCACAGAGCTCACATATTGTCCAGCCGAGCTAGCAATGGGAATACTGTCTCTGCCCTTGATGATTGTGCTTACAAATGGGCTGCCCCACTTATGCAGACTTTTGTGGGCGCTGGAGATCTACATAAAGGCAAGAACTTTATTCATGGAGTCATCGTCCTAGTCCCTGCTTTGTGTCTTCTGTGCAGAATAAGACATATCACACACAACTGCCCATGGCTTTTAAAATCATTTAAGGATGGAGAGTTTAGGGGTGGGCTTTGCTCATCTGAGTCCTGAGTTTACCCAAATGAAAAGACACCCAGCATCTTGCAACTCTTGAAATCTACAACAAGACTCAACAGATTCAAGTAATGGACGACTTCTCTGAAAGGAAAACACTGGTGGATCAATATGTGAATGGAAACGTTTGGGTTGACGGGAGCTAATAGAATCCCCTTTTAGACGCATGGTTGAGACAGACAATGGCTTCTTTACCTTGAGTTTCATCATAGAATCTTGGCTCATTTTGTCTCCTCTTGCATCGGGCACGTCATCAATCCCGATTAGCTTGGCCTTGTATTTTACACCATCACCTTTGAACCTGGCCAACAGATACTCATCTGTCTTTTCGGAACCTGAGAAGTAAAAAGCAATGCAGGATAAAGCTTATATTTAAATGTCCCTCCTTAGGTATGATCACATGTGCTCAGCCATCCCCCCCCCCCCCCGCAAATGGAATAGCGTAAATCTTTACACAGTAATTGGTCACACATGGAATTTCCACTGTCTCATTCTTACTTCTTTTGAGCAAAACCTCTCAGTATTGAATATAGAATTGAGAGTAAAAGGAAAAAAAAAACCAGAAAACTACTTCCTTAAGATACAAAATGCAGAGAAGAAATTCATGAGAACACATGAATTAGGAGTTGGGAATATTTTTCATCGAAGCCTTTTTAATGTTTTGAGTGAATTTTAGAAAAATGGCATATTCCTTTAATGAAAGAGAAAAGAAAAGAAGGCACAAAACTATTTTCTAACATTTTGAGCCATCAGAAAACAAAAGGGAATTGAGGGTAAATTGCCATGGCTGTAATTGGATAATTATCCCTCCTTTCCTTTTCTCTCCTCAAAAGGCCCACGCTGTCTCATTCCTGGAGCTGAAGGGCAGCAGCCAAAGCAGAGCAGGAAGCCCATGGCCCCTTCTCCAGCTCTGACACACTAAGGACTTGAGCACCATGTAGTACTTAAAGCCAAGAGTGTTTTAGTGAAAACAAAAGTTTTGATTTTTCAAAACTGGCGGTGCTAGTAAAACAAGATGGGAAAGAGATCACTGGAAGATAATTACACAATAGTTATGGGTGTATAGTTAACCATGCATTTAAACAAAATAATTATATAAAAAAACATAATTAAAGAAAATGCCATGAAATTTTCCTAACTGAACCTAAGTTGGTATAATCAGAGGTGCAGAGACAAGGACTGCCACACATGAGACAAGCCAATCACTTCTGCCAAAAAAGAAAAAAAGTTCCGTTTTTAGAACTTGAGAGTAAGCTCATTTGACAGCCCAACAGGAGCCACTCGCCCCCCACCTTTCTTCTTTTCCTTCTTTGATGGCGCTTTCGGGGCAGCCTGTTGGTCAGGCTGACCATTGGTCGTGCTGGCTTCAACTTCGTTAGACATGACGAGAAAGCCGACAGAAAACCCAGCAGCAGACGCTCACTGACACCAAGCAATCCTTGACACGCAGGTCTCAAACGAACATAACCCTCGGCACACACCTGTGGGTAGAGGAAAGGCTAGGTGAGACCAAGCTACAGCAAACCCAGACTTCACACCATCCGTGTCCACAGGGGCCGTTTGTTGCCAGTCTAGGCTTGGTAGCTGCACACGCTTGCCAATCCTTCTCGGTCACGCCGAACTCTGAAGGCAGGGTTGTTCCCTTTGAAGCTCCCCAGAATGGGAAAAGAGTGTTTGGTAAATTTTTCTTCAAGCATTTGATTTCTGGTAGCATTTAATGATTACCTAGCTCAGCAACTTGTGTTAGAACTTTGGCATAAGACTCCGGTGTCAAAGACAGGGATCGCAAACCGGTTAGAGTTCATAGCGAAAGAGAAACATACCTGGTGAACTCGATTAGATGGTAACTGATGTCTGAAAATGGATGTTGAGAGTTACAGTTATCCACAAAACTGCTTAGAAAGGCAGTTTGCTCCAGCGGTATAAGAATACCTGCAGCTAAAACACTATCCTGAGTGAGGTAAGCCAGACCCAAAAAGAGGAACATGGGATGTACTCACTCATATTTGGTTTCTAGCCATAAATAAAGGACATTGAGCCTATAATTCTGGTTCTTAGAGAAGCTAAATAAGAAGGAGAACCCAAAGAAAAACATATAGGCATCCTCCTGAATATTAACCTTCATCAGGCGATGAAAGGAGACAGAGACAGAGACCCACATTGGAGCACCGGACTGAAATCTCAAGGTCCAAATCAGGAGCAGAAGGAGAGCGAACATGAGCAAGGAACTCAGGACCGCGAGGGGTGCACCCACACACTGAGACAATGGAGATGCTCTATCGGGAACTCACCAAGGCCAGCTGACCTGGGTCTGAAAAAGCCTGGGTTAAAACCGGTCTCACTGAACATAGCGGACAATGAGGACTACTGAGACATCAAGAACAATGGCAATGGGTCTTTGATCCTACTGCATGTAGTGGCTTTGTGGGAGCCTAGGCAGTTTGGATGCTCACCTTACGAGACCTGGACGGAGGAGGGTTTGCCTTGGACTTCCCACGGGACGGAGAGCCCTGATTGCTCTTTGGGCTGACGAGGGAGGGGGAATGGATTGGGGGAGGGGGAAGGAAAGGGGAGGCGGAGGTGGGGAAGAGACAGAAATATTTAATAAAGAAAGAAAGAAAGAAAGAAAGAAAGAAAGAAAGAAAGAAAGAAAGAAAGAAAAAAGAATACCTGCAGCTTGGCTCCTATCCCCAGCATCCCCAAAGTAGAAAAGAGCAGACTTACTACTTTACTGAGACATTTAATAAGCCACTATTATGATGTTACATATGATCTCCAGGGCTGTATAAGCTCTGAACTTTAAATAGCTCCATGGTGGGTGGTGGCGGTGCTGGGGGCGGGGCACAGCAGCACGGGGAGTCAACCTGATGATCAACATAAGCCAGACTCAGAAAGGTAAACAGTGCATCTTCTGTCATGTGTGGTTATGACATGTATGTAGAATGGGGACTTTGGGAAAGGAGGAGGATGGAAACATGAGAAGGAACATGGAGGGTAGAAAGGTAAAATATCCCATCTTTCTCTTGTGTATGGAGTCTATATTTAAATATATGTAGGGCTAGATCATATATATATATATGACATAGAGCATACATATATGCATGAAAGCATAAGGAAAAATATGTAAAAGAGGAAGGGGGAAGAGCAGACAGGAAAAGATTGGGTGGGGAGGATTGGGAGAAAAAGGTAGTGGGAGTAGATATAAACGAAGCACAGTGATTTATGTGTATAAAAATGTCATAGTGAAACATTTCATATGCTATTGGAAAAATTAGTATTATAAACAAATCATTTCCATTTCCTCCATCGACATGTTAGTGTATCAGAGTGCTTAAGGGTGTCTCTTGCACAATTCACTGAACACACTAACAAATGCCTTTTTTGCTATCATTCAGCACAAACTTTCAAAAGAGTTGTTCCCCAAGCTCCTATAGCGCCCCCCTGTGGATTACAGTAGGGAAAACAGCCAGTACACGGGGGTAAACTAAAGTTTCAAAAGGTGCAAAAGCACCACATTGTCTTCTGTTCCTACATACTCTAGAGAAACACGAGGGGGTAAACATTCTAAAACTATAGACCAAGGGCAGAGGAGAGCCACTCTCCTTTAAAACTTTACTGTAACACTGTCTCTAGACAGGGACACTCCCTTACCACAGGAACCTTCGTCTTTCTGCACTGCGTCCACCATGTATGACAACACCATGGTCCGAACCTACCCATGGGGATGCATGCTGTTTCGTAGCAGATAAAGAATGAGCCTTGAAGTTTTTCCCGTTTAACTCCTAAAAATCCTCAACACGTATTACAGCATCAGTTCATCTTCCCACGAAAAACCAAGGCACAGACTTTTTACTGCCTGCCAAGCGACAGAACCGTTTTTTTTTTTTTTTTTTTTTTTTTTTTTTTTTTTTTTTTTTTTTTTTTTTTTTTTTTTTTTTNTTTTTTTTTTTTTTTTTTTTTTTTTTTTTTTTTTTTTTTTTTTATCCCACACAGTCTGGTTCAGTGTCAGAATCCCTTGACATCCCATTGATGAATCTTATCTTAGAAATCACAATCTTGTTACAAAAGGTGCCTATTATGTCTACGTAGTGGGCAATAAAACCATGTCTTAATTAAGACTTAGTACCCATCGTCTTTGCAATAAAACGGGGATTGTGCCACGCTCCTTGCCTCGGGTAGATGTGAGCCGTCCCTTAGCTTTCCTTGGTCAGCAGACATATCAAATTAAGCTCTTATTTGGATTTATGTTTCCATTTGCTTTGTGAGTCTCTGTCCCTCAGACCTCACTCTGTCTTTTAAAAGTAAGGATGTGTGTCATTGGATTTAGATCCCTTCCCAAATCCAGCACAATCCACAAGTAACCAACTGTCACATCCTGACTTTGGGCTTACTGCCTTGAGAAGTACTGGATCATTACATTTCTCTTGCATTAAGCCACCCACTTTGCTGATGGTCTCCGGACACACACAATTAATTACTTTGCTTTCCGTCAGTTAGAGTGGTCTTACTGCATACACCATACATCTATGCCTTTCTTGGAGCTCTGCATCCTAGCTTGTGTTTACTTAATTAGGCTGCCACAGAATTTTTTTAGTGAGTTGAATGAATATTCTCTAAATTAAAAAAAAATAGCTGTAAAATTTCCTGTGGAAGCTCTCCTTTGAATTTAGGCAATGATCAGCTATTTTCATTTCCCGTGTAACGCCCTTGAGTGTGTAATTCCTGATCATCTTTACCCTCTGCTCTTTTCCGTTTCTTTCTGAATGGCCTTAAAGTGAGTGGTTTACTTCCTTACATTTTCCCATCTGCTGAGGTACGTCCCACTCCCTCAGGTACCTATTGTCCCTGAAGACAGTAGGTAGGCCAAAGTCTCCTCTGAAGCTCTCGACTCTCCTTTCTGAACAAGCATGCTCATCATATGGTTTCACACAGATTAACTTCATGCCTGTCTGCACAGAGCCCTTGAAGGGAGAAGACTCATTTGGCATGTGGGAGCCATGCACATGGATGGTAGCCTGGGCTGTTGGAACAGTTTAAATTCTCTTCCTTGCTTATCATGTGTGTGAATGTGTGTATTGCCCATTTCCAGTTTCTCACAACTCTCTACCTTCCCTTTAGTACCTGTGGTTTTTGTTTTTAGAAATGCAATGAGAAGTTTTGTCTGAGGGCCCTAAAGTCTAGAGGGTAGCTAATGTGTCTCAAAGACACAGGCTGTCTTCTTCCAGGAGTAGATGGAAACCTATTTGGACTTCACCTCTTTCCAGGGTGTGATGAGGTCAGAAACTTCCATTGGATGAAGAGTTTCATTGGAAACACCTGTTCTATTGCTCCCATATGACACTGAGTTCAACAGTGTTCCCATGGACCACAGAGGTAGGAGGCATCCAAACCAGGTGGAATCACTGGCTGGGAAAGAATCATGGACATCAGAATTCATTGTCCATCGCAGAAAGTACCGTCACACCCTACAACAGCGCGTTGTTTCTGACAAGAAAAGACTTTGCTAACATAAGGTTTTTTTTTTTTAAAGACTTAGCTCACTCTGGGTGGTGGTGGTGCACGCCTTTAATCCCAGCACTCTGGAGGCAGAGGCAGGCAGATCTCTACGTGTTCGAGACCAACCTGGTGTACAAGAGTTACTTCCAGGATGGAAAAAAAAAGACTTAGCCCGTTCAATTTAGCATTTTTGACCCCAAGGTTTTAATATTTTAAAGAAATCTGAGAAGTTTCACATAGCACAATTGTGCACCTAAGGGAAAGGGGATGGTGGCAAGACAAGTGGGTGTAGACATATAAGACATGTCACAATATAACCATGACCATATCACGTTTTGTCTGCCTGTGTCAAATAGAAAGGGCAGAAGGTGAATAGAACTACTTGGCCATGTGTTTTAACAATTCCTTTTCCTCAGACACCAAAGACAACATTTGTAAGGAGGACCCTGAGGATTGACCCTACATACACCAGGAAAGTGTTCCATTGATATTTCACTCCCTGCTCTCTGGTCCTTTTCACTGTAGTATTTTGAGTCAAATTCTCACTAAGTTGCTCAGGCTGGCTTCCAATACACTGTGGGCATTGAAATTGTCACCTTCCCTAGTGTTAAGTTACAGGTTTGTGCCACCACAACTTTGATAGCATTGCTATTGTTCCAAAGGTATTTTGGCTTCCTTTTATTGTATGTCCTTTACTGTGACAGTTATAGTAACCAAAGAGAAACATAGGGAAGAAAGACTACTAGAAATTTCTGAAATAAAATGAATTACTCAGTCTTTCATTTTCAGCATGATTATAAGACTCTTGTGATCAAGGAAGGAAGAGGTTATCTAGGAAACACATTTAATGATCAGTAAAAGGCAAGGATTACAGATAAAATCCCAAAGATGTATACATGGGTCATATCTAAACAGAGTTGATTTTTCTAGTTTTCTAGAAAAGGATGTTTCCTTCATTAGAAGATTGGAAATAGAAGTAAGAATATATATCTGGGGGAAACATTGTATCCTGGGCTCCTTGAGGCAACATATAAAACAGAAAATGGGCCGGGCGGTGGTGGCGCACGCCTTTAATCCCAGCACTCCGGAGGCAGAGGCTGGCAGATCTCTGTGAGTTCGAGGCCAGCCTGGTCTAGAAGAGCTAGTTCCAGGACAGGAACCAAAAAGCTACAGAGAAACTCTGTCTCGAAAATAAAAATTAAAAAAAATAAAAATAAAAAACAGAAAATGGTAAGTGAAGCTTTGCTGAGCCATTGAGACTAGCTTCCTTCCACTAGAGTAAGACATCTAAGTTGGATTTTGAACTTCAAACAAATCTCCCTGAAGGAATGTGGAAATGGCTTCCTTGCATGGCACTGAAGTCAGATGACTGTGGAGCTTGCAACATCTCCCTTGGTTTCTGAGAGGGCTCTAAGAGATGTACAGCGGAAGGATGTGTGAGTCATCTTTGAATGACTGTGTCCTTGGCACTAATAAAAGTCAGCTATAGTTTATTTTGTCCTTAAAGTGACTCATAGCGTTTTGCAACCTGAAAAAAAAAATCAGCATAGTGGGCAATAGTTAGTCTAGGTTTTATAAGGGCAAATAAATTTAATGGAGACCTTCTTAGAGTTGCTTGCCCTTCTGTCAGTAGGACTCGTACTGGTGTCTCATTGGTACCCCTTGATGACTGTGAGGTTCTGAAGAAACATCATGACATTATTTATCAGGTCCTCTGACCGGCACCTCTCACCTACCTTCTTACTCTGATTATACAGACAGGCAGAAGTTTGTTTGGTTGTCTCAAAATGCTAGAATAACTTGAGTTAAAGACTTGACAGTAGTCCCATTTCACACATAGTAGAGAATCTCATTTCAAAGTTCAGAGTCATATGGTATAAACACCTAATGCATTCAGCACCCCACATCCAAATGTTCTACATCTGTGGGTTCAAAAGCCTGCTGAACAAAAATACACAGAAAAAAATCTGTACTAAACATGTACAGACTTTTTAAAAAACTATCATTCCCTAAATAATATAGTAACTATTTGCATTATATTAGGTATTTTAAATACTCTGGGGATTATTTGAAGTATAATAGAGAAATATGCTAGATGATTTGAAGTAAACAATATATGTTTTGAACATCAAAGAATGTTTGGACTTATGTGAGAGGGGAGGATATTAGAACCAAGCCATTGTGGATTCAGAGGAATGTCTGTCCACCAAGATCTTAAAACCATTATCCTGAAAACTGTATTAAAAGTGCCTCTGTTTTAGGATTAATGAATGTACTCATTAACCCAAAACCTAACTGTTTTTGATAAACTGTTGAGCTCAAAACTGAATTTGTTTTCCTCCTTATAAAATGTTTTTCTTTTGTTATTTGATGTTCTTAAATCCCACCGACCTTTAACCCATATTTTCAAAAATTCACAATCCCAAGACTTTTTAACATACCAGTTAAAGTTGCCCCCAAGAGCAACAAGAAATAGACATACTGAAGGGAATGAAGGAGACTCAAGAAGAAAGCAGTATCAGGCTGAAGAGATGGCTCAGGCGCTAAGAACACTGGCTGTTCTTCCAGAGGTCCTGAGTTCAATTTCCAGCAACCACATGGTGGCTAACAACCATCTGTAATGAGATCTGGTGCCTTCTTCTGGTCTGCAGGCATACATGCAGACAGAACTTATGTATAATAAATAAATGAAAAAGAAGAAGAAGAAGAAGAAGAAGAAGAAGAAGAAGAAGAAGAAGAAGAAGAAGAAGAAGAAGAAGAAGAAGAAGAAGACGAAGGCAGCATAAACATCTTCGCTTCGAGGCAGCACTTTGTTCTGGACAGGGAAGGTGCTGCTTCCATGATCACACGCTGCCTGCTTCAGTTGGAGTACTGAACAGGACAGTCTTAACCTGGAGGCCAGACCTTGAGACCAACAGGCAGCAGACACCTTCTCCACTGTCTCTGAAGTAACCTCTGAGAAAACGCATTAAGACGCAGCTCTGAAGTCTTGCACTTGTTGAATGACTTCCTCCCTTAGCTGCTTCCATCTTTATGATTTTTAACACGTCAGTCTACTCTTCAAAGGCCAATCGAGCAGACATAAGATTTCTGTGAATCAGAGAGACGGCTCAGGAAAAGGCCATTTTTAGAAAAAACTGGATGGCCCAAATCCAATCCCCGGAACCCATGTCCAAAGTGGAAAGAGAGAAATGATTCCATGGAGTTATTCTTTGACTGTCACACATGCTGTTTGGTGTGCAGGCAAGTGAAAGCATATCATACAGACACATGAGAATGAAAAATAAAGGTGCCAAAAGATTTTTGTGTCTTGTTGACTTGGGTAACGAGACCATGTTAATGTACACTCAAAGAGTCCTGGGGAGGCATTCTTGTGAATATTGACTATGGTAGGGACCCCATACCTGTGCTAATATACAAGTTAGGCATTTCTGTACAGGTTATGCATTTCCAGTAGCATGTACTCTGAGAGGTGATGGTGTAAGAGTCAGATTACAAAGCCCTGAACTAGGAAGACTTCTTTTTATTTAGAGGCAAGTCAAACTTACATTAAGTGTTCCCTAGTTCCCTAGACAGTCAATTTGGGGTAGAGGAGAGATGGTTCAAAGTTTAAGATTCAAAGTCTCATCCACCTGGGGCCTTGCTTTTCTTTTAATTTTTTTAAACCATTTTATTTTATTTTATTTGAACTTTTCCAGTGGAAGGTATTCTTTTTTTATTTATTTATTTTTATTGAGAATAAGAAAAAAAAAGTTTCCGCCTCCTCCCAGCCTCCCATTTACCG
>NW_026067914.1:2317440-2342123 GCF_014885135.2 Alexandromys fortis | reverse complement strand
TCTCCCCCTCCCCCCACTCCTCTCCCCCTCCCTCTCCTATCCAAAGAGCAGTCATGGTTCCCTGCCCTGTGGAAAGTCCAAGGTCCTCCCCCCTCCGTCCATGTCTAGGAAGGTGAACATCCAAACTGGCTAGGCTCCCACAAACCATTTAAAAAAAAAAAAAAAAAAACATGGTTTGAGGCATTTTTCCCTGCTGAGGTAGAAGGATTACTTGTGATCATGAGATCAACCTGAGCTACACAGTGAATACCAGGCCAGCCAGAGGCATAGAGGAGTCTATTTTTAAAACTAGTAAACAGACAACAAAACCACAAGACAGTGTTCAACAAACACAACTATGGTTAAGTCACAGCCCATGATCCCAATGCCGTGTACTGTATAATATCACATGGCAGCCAACAACAGCTCTTTCCACAGCAGGTGTTCTGATGGTTAGTAACTCAAAACATGGAGAGACACACTTTAGTTAGTGATACAGGAGAAAAGGTGAGTGGGTGTACCAAAGCTCAAGCCAGCCCTCTGCCGCCTCACTCTGGCTTAAAAACCTATAAATTTATGTTCTCATGGCATACAGAGACAGGACTTATTCTAAGTTCCTCCTGCCTAGTAGATTCTTTTTTTAAAGTGATTAGGAAACAGGGGGCATAAAAAAGGTTAAAAAAAAAAAAGCTGGCTAGGATAGAGCTAGCACCAGGAGAAAATTAGTTCCCAGAATGCACTATTCCTAGAGAGTATACTGTGCCTGGCGTTCAACTTTTTAAAGCAGACTGTGCAAAGCTCATTACATGAAGGCTTTACCAAGAAAGCCTTCTGGGACTTGGGATGTGATGTATCTCAGTTGGAGAGAAGTGCCAGCATGCAAGTCCCTAGGGTCCTCCCACTGCACCACAACCAACCCAACCCA
Source organism: Alexandromys fortis (assembly GCF_014885135.2). Taxonomy (NCBI): domain Eukaryota; kingdom Metazoa; phylum Chordata; class Mammalia; order Rodentia; family Cricetidae; genus Alexandromys; species Alexandromys fortis. The sequence continues at coordinate 2,341,219 of NW_026067914.1, read as the reverse complement.
ACCCAACCCAAACCAAGCCATATAGTAGGCACATCAAGGAAAGACCAAGAAAACAACTTAGCTAAATGTTTCATAGTCTTGAACCAAAACAGAAAAATAATTTAAAGGCTTTGCAGCTTCTTATTCTACATTGTCTCTGGATTCTTTCCCACCCCCAGCCCAAGCAGCAGAAATCATACTTGGTCAAACTGGCCTTTGGATCTGGTTGTTTTGGCTAGGTCTGAGACACAACTCACCGATCAAAGACTTGAAATTTATTCTTAGTTCAGTACACTCTCTACCGTGAAGCACCTTGGCCTTTTGATTTCTTTTCTCTTCCTCTCTCTCTCTCTCTCTCTCTCTCTCTCTCTCTCTCTCTCTCCTCCCTCTCTGACTTCCAGCATGAAATGGAAATCTGAGTTGTGACATTGATAACTTATAATAATTTTGGCTGATTTGGCCTTTCCCAACTTTGTGCCCCCCCTTTTTCACTTTAAAAACAATTTTGTATTAGCAATATCTTCCTTTCGAGTTGGAGAAAGTAATTATCATAATTGGTGTTTGGGAGGGCTAAGTGTTAAGGGAGCTTTGTGTACCCATATTAAGGCCCATTCTCTAGACTAGCCAGGCCACCCAGTTCACTGAGAGCGTCTGAAACATATTCACAGCTGAGACCAAAGTCTCAACTTTATGATTAGTTTTCAACCGTATTTTTTAGTCAATTTTATCAGTGCACGGACTGTTGTTTATGCACTTAAATGCTTCTCCCTATTAGCGGGGGGGGGGGGGGGGAAGCAGAACAAGTAATTTCACTAATCACAGTCTACTTTAGTCCCTTGGGAAACCTGGCTACAGCTAACACACCTCTATGAAGCCAGCAAGGAGGGCTGCATCACCTACTGAGATTCTAAGAGGGTAGTGGTGGAATGTCCCTCTGATTTTCTGCTCATATGGAATGTTTTTAGTATGAACATGAGGTTTAAGTTAAGAAGTATTTCCATATCCAGGTGAGGTGTTCCTGCCTGTAAGAGTAGCTCTTGGCAGGTTGAGGTGGATTCCTTTGAGTTTGAAGCAAACTTAGGCTGTACCAGGAGACCTTATCTCAAAACAAACAAATAAATAAACAAAACAAATAAAGCACTTGCATTGCATGCAAACCTCTTAGCTTCAATGTCTTGACCAATCATTGTGGGAGAAGCAACATTCTACCCTTCCCAAGTCTGACCTCCTGTAGCTTAGGTAAAACAGGAAAACCGGAATCTAGCCTTGTCCTGTAATTCAATTCTACAAGGAGAAGGAAGTGGTATTGAAATTTTGGCTTCTGGGAAACAGAGAGCTTCAAAAATCCACCTTTGTCATTGGGTCACGTTGCTAGCACTGCTTGTTTGGGCTCAGTTCTGTCATAGTTGCCCCCTACACCCAGGATAAGGTTCATGCACTTGACGTATTTCAAGGGCGAGCATAGTGGGGCTCTCTATCTGGTGGGCACTACACTGTGCCAGAACTCTGCATTTGGGACTATTGGACACAAATAATAAATAATAAATATGGCTGACAATGCAGTATTTCTTTTTCTACAAGCTGTTGAGCCCCTTTGCACTGTATATCAGCGGCACTGCAGGGAAAGGGGGTCAGCAAGGCAACCACTGTGTCTTGGAGCTCAAAGGTGCTGAGCTCATACTGGGAATGATCTCAAACTATATCATTCCTTTATTTTCTGTCTTCCGTTTAGACATACACAAACTCACTCGTGCTTCAAGGCCCGAGTGAGTGATTCCTATGAATTCTGAGGAAAGGACCACAAGAAAGAAGTCTAAGACTCTGGGAGAAAGGAGAGCATGGCTTTCTGGGGAGATGGGGGCTCAACACAGATTGCTCTTCCTTGTGTATTTTGAACTTTGGAACTCAACAGTGGCTGGGAACTTGAAGAGCAAGTTTGGACTACATTTCCAGGAAGAGGCCAATGAATTAAAGCAGTCTGCGGTAGGAGTTTGGGAAGGGAGAGTTCTTTTAGGGTAGATGCAAATAGGGAAGACTTTGCTCAAAGGTCAAGCTTCTCTCTAACCCCAGTGAAATGAACCTTTAGGACGGTGAACCCTCTAATATGGTCATTAGTAGGTAGGAAGCACCATGTGGAATGAATTTTGACTAGAAAGCCCATGTTCCAGAATGTTCCTGAGTCCTTCTCCTACTCCTGTGACGATATTGTAGAACCAACAACAGCAAACAGACCTCTGCCGCTTCAATGCTTTCTTCTGGGAATACAAATCTAGCAGGCACTTGTCATTGGTAGCCACAATAGGATTGGAGACACTGTGCCACAGTGACTGCCATAGAAGTGGTATTAACCATATTTGATAAAATGGTTTTCAAAAAGTAAAACTGTTCATGGAAAATCGGGATGGGTGAGTTGAACCAACTTTAAAAACCTTTCTTTTAAGCCGGGCGGTGGTGGTGCATGCCTTTAATCCCAGCACTTGGGAGGCAGAGGCAGGCAGATCTCTGTGAGTTCGAGACCAGCCTGGTCTACAAGAGCTAGTTCCAGGACAGGCTCCAAAACCACAGAGAAACCCTGTCTCGAAAAACCAAAAAAAGAAAAAAAAGAAAAAAGAAAACCTTTCTTTAGAACAACTCTGTTATGTAGTGCATGCCTAGAATTGGAATATCTTTGGAGACTGAGCTGGGGTTTTTGAGTTGGAAGCCAGTTTGGGCTACTTAGTGAAACCCCACCTCAATGTAAAAAACAAGCAAACAAACCCACCACCAACAAAAAGACTCTGAACAGAAAAACTCCATCTTGTATCATCAGATGGTAACGCTGTTTCTTTCTGTGCTGTCCTCATCCTAAATCCTGGCAGAAAGTTTTCTGAAAAGTGAACAACTTACATAAAGAATTTTAATGCTTTCCTACTTTTTTTTTAAAATGTAACTATGGAAATGCACATTTTAGAATCTATCACAGTGCTTTTGAGCAGTAATTTGAATAAAAGTCTCTTGGACCAATATAAGCCCACAGTGAGCACTTTTCACTCCACGACTAAATGTCACAAGGATATTGTGCTTGAACTATGCACGGCTTCTCTTTGCAACAGACAGAAGACTACTACCGAAAACCACAGCCAATCAAAATGCAGAGTGATGGAGCTCATTCTTCCCGGGAGACATCTACAGAACACTCCCACACCAGACTGAAGAGCTGAAGACTCAGGGAGATTGTTTCTCCTAGTTACATCACAAGCTCTATCAATGAAGTGCCATCAATGACAGCTCAAACTTGAGCTGGGCAAGGAGGACACTAATAGCCATGCCAAACTACAGGGGATAGGGGGAAACCCTTGAGGCTTCAACCCTACACAATGGACTACAGGCAACCATGTCAAGCTAGGAGCTGGGAAGTAAATCTCCAGGGAAGAGCTCACCAATTTGTTGTCCAGTGCTAAATGGTCAGTCCTGAAGACATACGTATTAAGTAGCATTATTTGGACACAACAGGTTATATTTAGGAATATCTATGTATTTGCAAATGCATGTAACAATTGATGAAAAAAGAGGCCATGAATTTGAAGGAGAGTGAACAGAGGTATGCGGGAAGAAGGAAAGGGATTAATTTACAATCTCAAAAATTAAAATAAAATGAAACCGAAGAGTCAGATGAGGAAAAAGACACATCCATACCACTTTCGGGTTCCTGGGAATAAATAAGAGCATTTGCATTTTTTCCTCACAGTCCTTTTGCATACTTAGTGTTTTATTGTTTCTGTGGCTATTCTTAAGTTAGGTGAGATGCTGCTGCCAAAGCTCATTTTCCTAGCTTCCGGCTAGTTTTTCAACGAAATCCTATTAATGAAACTTAGCAGTTGGCTTCCAAGGCTAGCCAAGGTGTATGTGTTCATTCCCTTAGGAAATAACTGGAAGGACATGCCTCCCACCTTTGTGAACCTAAGGATACAACCAACGCTCACCTCTTGGAAGTTCTCTTACGGTGTGTGCGCACACACAATCCTAGTAAACACATTTCACTCTATTCCAGTTCCATTAGTCATCCTGGAACTCTACCCGGTATTAGGAGTTAAAGAAAGCCTGCTATTTATAAGAATCTGTATTTGAAACCTTAGGTTAGAAAGGCAGAGGCACACACCCCAGCAGAATTATGATCTTTTATAACCACACCAGGGTGCTTTAAAACGGGAAAGTAATCTTAAGCTTTTCCTCTTCCACAAACCAGCGCAAGAAATACTGCCTGATATTTGGTTTCTTTCTGGCTGGATGATATAAATCCCAAGGAGATTTCCCTTCCCAGGCAGAGGCCCATATTCACGTAATCCAGAAAGCCAATGCTTGTGCGGCTCCACCTTTCTGCAACTCGAGTTTCAGACACATGCTGAGTTTTTAAGATGTTAAAAGAGGAAGGGTCCAGCTGCCTGGTCGCGTCAGTGCCGAGCAGTCAAACTGGGATGTGTGCAGTAATTGTTTATAGGCAGTGGGACTAAGTTGTGTGTCCGCTACACGTCTGCGTCTAGACCAGACTTCTGGAAGAAGGCAGCATTAAGTCTCGGGAGACTTAACCTAAGGCTGGTTTAAATGCTATGATTCAGACGCGCCATCTCCGGATTCTAGGTGGCCTCCTGGATAGAATACCCCCTTTGTTTTGGTGTTCAGTCTACCCTTAGGGCTGGCAATAACCTTCCATGAGAAATGTGCCCTGCCCACATTTCCTTCTTTGGTACAATCTATTCTAGCTGGGTAAGATTTTGCCAACAAGGCATTAAGCTTCATCTCCAAGAATATTGGTGACTGTGCTGACTTGAATGGCTAATGATAGCTTTTAAAAATTAACCTACTGTTTACTGTCATCTTGTGTGCTCAGAATATTAAATATCACCTTAGAGATGGTTCACAGTGATTCAGCTGGTTTCGTTTAGAGCAAATTTTGTTGCTTTTAAATAAAATGAATGAAGGTAACACTTAAAAAAATATCTTGGGGCTGGGGGTGTTGGTGTACACCTTTAGCTCCAGATTCTTTGAGGACAAGGCAAGAGGAATATTTGAGCCCCAAAGTTGGAGATCAGCTTGGGCAAGAGAGAGCTCATCTCTATAAAACAAAATGAAATAAAATAGCAAGAAACTTTGTATTTATTTGTTGACAACTGTTAGGTTTCTAGAGGAACCAGGGACCTGAGAACCAGTCTTCTTTCCTATTATATTAATACCAGTGTCCTAGCACGCTTAAGGTTAGGAAGCTTCCACAATATTACCTAAAAATTCAGGAGACCTCTCTCCAGTGAAATAAGAAGGTTATTTTCTATCACGTTCTGGGATAGGTTTTGCTTTAGCAACTTGCTTCTTGAGGTAATATACTAATATTATCCCAGTCTTTTTAAATTTTAGAATGCATGATACAAAAATGTCCTGAAATAGCTAACTTATCTGCCTTTGAATTGTGCTTATGGTTATTTAAACAAAAAAGTAAACTTATTATTTTTCTCAGAGTGAGAGCAAGATGAACTGCAGGGTGGCTGGCGTAAGCACAATCAGCAGGAATGGAAAGGTGACTGAAGGGACCCTATGAAGGGGTGACTTGAGGGCGGAGTCAGACCTGCGCGGTGCTAATCATTAAAACAATGTGCTTCACCTACAGGGATCCAGTTCTGTCACCTTAGGCCACGTGGTTGTATAATCTCAACAAGAAAGAGGGAAACGGATAGAAGCATTTCAGAGAATTAAGGCTTCCCAGGAAATGAAGGCAAGGCTCACAGGCTTCCTTTTCTGATTGTAAATTTCTAAGAACCTCAAGAATAACCTTATTCTGTACAAATTCCACCATGTTTACCCCAGAGTTCAGAAATAGACTGAATCTATATAAATGTATATGTGCATATACACATGTAAGAATATATATTAATATATGAATTACTATACATATACATGTGAATATATATTCATCTTTTGTCAATGTATTAAGTCATTTGTTAAACCATCTCTTCTAGCAGTATTCCAGGGTTTAGGAAGGAAAAGATTTTTTTTATCTATTTTTAATAAAGTTTATCTGCTGGGTGTGGTGACTTATGCCTTTCTTTAATCCTAGCACTTGAAAGACAGAGTCAGGAAGATCTCTAAATTTCAGACCAGCCAGGGATACACAGTGAGACTCTCTCAAAACAGTACAAAGCAAAACGAAACAAAAGAAGCAGAATAACAAAACAGCACCAGAACACACACACACACACGCACACATACCACACCACACCACACCACACCACACACATCTGACTTAGCCCTGTGTCTTTCTACAAGAAGCAGATGGAGTCAAGTGTTTCTTTCTCTGTGCTGTTGACTGCCCACCATGCTGATCAGATTTGTTACCTCCTTAGGATCCCAGGAACTAACTATCCATGGGGGTCTACTAAGTATATAGTTCCAGTACAAGATGAACTGATGATACTAATTCTTTATTGATGGCCACTTTTCTAGGCTTCAGCTGAGACCTCTTGGCCATTGATGATCTAGCTATGCCTGTTTGTGGTGAACTGAAAGGGCTGCTAGCTAGAGCCCACAGGAATGCCAGCTTCACTTTAAATGGGGTTTCCTCGGTCAGGAAAACATGCAGGGCTTAGACAAATGTTCACTAGCCTGCGTGCTTTGTCACAGCCCTGTCCTCTGCTCTTTGGATTTCTAAAGAGAAGCTGCAAGATTCTGTACCTGTTAAGCAAAGGGTATTTCCATATTTAATCAAAAAATGGGGGTGGGGTGAGGTGGAATGCTGGACCAGATAGACAGGTGTTCCATCTGTAGCCTTTCTTCATCATCTCTATTAAGTTCATCAAATCAAGGGAACTTGAGTTGGTCTGCAAGCACCAGCTGAAGTCTCCTCTCCATGGTAGCATCTGATGTGACTCTTTTGTATCTCTCTCTCTCTCTCTCTCTCTCTCTCTCTCTCTCTCTCTCTCTCTCTGTGTGTGTGTGTGTGTGTGTGTGTGTGTGTGTGTGTGTGTGTGTGGGTGGGTGTGCAGGCACTTTTAGTATCCAAAAATGCAATTCCATGCCTTGTTTCCTTAGCTGAACTCTATAGCCCTATTCAAAGAGAAGTCTCTTTTGAAAGCCACTATTAAGTCCCTAATCCAATCTTTATTAAAAAAGGCTCAAAATTATAGACAAGGAGGTTAAGGCAGAATCTCTAAGGTTGGGAAGGAACCCTTCAAAACTCCACAGACTGGGTGAAGTCTGAAAAATTTGGTGAATGTTTACAGTTCCTGTGTTAACTAACAATGTCTTCAGTACCTTATATTTTGTAGAAACATACAAATAATTAGCTGTGCCAGGAAAAGCAGAGAGAGAGGCTTAGTTTGCTTTGTCCTTCTCAAACAAGCAAAATTCTGATTTCAAGAAAATTACTAGACATGGATATGAATAAAGCTTCTTTCCCAGAATCTGTCTCTCTGGTTTTGGGGTTCTCTATACTAAATTCCAGTTTACACCTACTACAGTTGCTGCTAAAGCGGTGTGGTGGTGGACATCTGGACCCTACTCTACAGGAAGAGGGTAGAGGATCAGAAGTTCAACATCCTTCTCAGCTACATCGTGAGTTCGAGACCAGTTGGAGCCACACACAACCCTGTTTAACTAGGGGGTGCATCCCTTTGAATAAGCCTCTGACACACACCAGGAAAGCAAATCACATAACAAATCTGTATTCCTGCTGTACGGTGGGAATTCTCCTAGAGCTTGGATATATGGAGATCTCTTTCCTGACAAGTCTGCACTACTGCAGAAGGAAAAAAAAAAAGTAAATGGAATATTAAGTAATAAGCTTTCCAAAGGAGATTTGTTAAAGAAAATTGGAGCAGCCCAGAAACTGTGCAGAGTATCACTGGGGATGGTTTGGAAGTGTCAAATATCATACACTAGGATGCTCTCACGTGATTCTTTGGTATTATTCCTATTTGATTGGAAGAGCTGACTTTGCTTCAAGCTCTTGCCCCAATCTTTGCCTGGGAGCCACAGAGTCAAAAGAAAGGATTAAGCCAACCTCCCCCACCCCCCCACCCCCAGTCACCCAAGGCTGGGTGCAACTTGTACAGAAAATCTATCTGGGAATGAAGAATTCTTAGCAAGGAAGAAAGAGTATTTATATTAACTGAGTAGAAATACAGGGCTGGGTGCTCATGATGCCAGGGGAAATGTTGAGAGTCAGGTCAAGCTGGATTACGGTGAGCTTACGGCACTCTATTTTGTCTAGACGGTACTGGGGAGACTTTGAGGTTGAGTGATGGCCTCGAGGTTGCGGTGGAGACAAATCCGAGTAGTCGCAGGAAGGCATCAAAGAGTCAGATAGCTTTGTAGTATGAGAGCCGCGTGGATGTGATTCAACACTGCCGGGGTCTTTTATTTAAGAACTTGACTAATCTCCTGGGAAGGCCTTTTCATCAAAAGGTTAAGGTCTAACAATCTCAAATGTCAGATTCAAGGTCATCCCTTCTAAAGAAGCAATGATGCCAGTGACCCTCAGACTTCAAATACACTGCGTCCTAAATGCGGCTTTTATAAAAGCCAAAGGTCAATTATATATTATGCCCTTTATTTCATGACCCACCTTATCTTAAAAAGGAGTCTCCTTAATGCCCATTTTAGAAGTGAAATGACATTTTGAAGTGTCAGCTTAGAAAACAAAACAAGGACATCTTTTGTCAAAGACAGCTATAAACTAAAATAACCACATCACCATGACTTATTCGAAGCAGTATGTTTTTCCATTCTGTGTTTCTTTTATAACTGTTGGAAATCTAGCCAGGCGGTGGTGGTGCACGCCTTTAATCCCAGCACTTGGGAGGCAGAGGCTGGTAGATCTCTGTGAGTTCGAGGTCAGCCTGGTCTGCAGAGTGAGTTCCAGGATAGGCTCCAAAGCTACAGAGAAAGCCTGTCTTGAAAAACCAAAGGAAAATCTAGAAACATCAGTATTGGATTATTATGGAAATGTAGACCATTGATAATTCTTACATAGTTAGGATGTGACATACATGTGCTTTTATTTTAAAACCATATTTCCTGAGGGTGTGTTCATGCATCAGATAGCAATATTTAAAATTCAGATAGAGCTGGGTGGTGGTGACGCACATCTTTAATCCCAGCACTTGGGAGGCAGAGGCAGGAGGATCTTTGTGAGTTTCAGGCTAAACTAGTCTACAAGAGCTAGTCCCAGGACAGGCTCCAAAGCTACAGAGAAACCCTGTCTCAAAAAAACAAAAATAAATAAATAAATAAATAAATAAATAAATAAATAAATAAATAAATAAATACTCAGGTAGACCTTGGAGCATTGCAGTGATGGAGAACACAGCTAGGATGCAAGCATGGGTCAAGTACTGAGATTGATGTTAGCACCCAAGAGAGATAATTAGGATTCTGTGACACCCACTAAGAGCATCTGGATGTCTCGAGCAGTGCCCAGAGTCAGCCTAAAATGTCATCCTGGACACCATTTAACTGATGCCTACCTAAAGCTGCTAGGAAAATCTCCTGATAAATTAAAAATTCAATAGTAAGATGATTTTTTAGAATTTATTTTATTCTGATTTATTCGTGTGTCCTGTGTGTGTCTGTGCACATGTGCATGTGTTTGTGTGTGCATGTGTGTGTGTGTGGTGTTTGAACAATGCAAATGCCTGGTGAGACCAGACGACACAGGATTGATTCCTAGTACCTGGAGTTAATGGGTGTCCATGAGTTGCTGGGTCTGAACTTCAGTTGAATAAGCAAGCATCTTAACCATTGAGCAGTAAGTTTTGAATCAAATAATTAAACTTTGGAAAATTGCTTTAATGGTGGGACTTTGAAGCTGGTTAAGCTAGGACCTGTTCTTGGTTTCCAGCTGTTTCTTGGACACACTGGGAGCAGTCTAGGGAGTACTGGGCTGGCAGTCTAATGCCATCCGCATTTTAGAAAGGCTAGTGGGAACTTCATTTAAAATAACGGTCCAGCTGCACAAGCACATTTTAAAAATTAAGTTTCTCACTGGGTGTGGTGGCTTATGTCTATAATCCCAACAGTGGAGTCGGGTGGGACCAGCTAAGGCAGGAGGAGGTCAGCTTGGGCTACATAGTAAGTTCCCGACCATCTTGAGCTACAGCTCCAGACCTTGTCTCAAAAATGCAAAGCAAAACGAAATAAATAAATTTAAGTTTTCTTTTTCTTTTGGGCAGAAATTATGTTAAGTCAAAGCAGTAATCAGCTCTGAGCCTTAGGTCATCTGTATCCAATTTTGACTGGCTATTTAATAAACCGTTTGGTGGGTGTCTATAGGTGCTAAACAAAGGAAGAATGAAAAGCTGTCCTAGGATGGAATATCAGCCTGGAAACCATGAGGTGTAACTGTGATTAGCCAGGGGGTTCCATCCACCAGGTAAAGCAGGCCTTTGAGGAGTGATGAATACTTCAGTGACAGAAGGGAGTTAAGGGGCTGGAGAGATGGCTCAACAGTTAAGAGCATTGCCTGCTCTTACAAAGGTCCTGAGTTCAATTCCCAGCAATTACATATATGTATGAAGGGAGTTAAAACAATGGAAATGCTGGCCGCATCATCTGGGGAAGTTTACTAACACCTTCTCTGTCTTTCTCGGGAACTGGGCAAGGTAGGCTCATTAAGAGTATCTGTGGTGTTTTCTGTAAATTTTATCTTAAAATCCAGGGTTCTGAGTCATCCCTAGCTTCATAAACAAACAGAAGGAAATATTACATCCATCTGGCACCCAGTTTCACCCAGGAGAAGCATGAACCACTTGGAGGGATGTCAATGTCTACATCTTATCCCAAACATGTTACTGGACCTCAAGAAAGACATTTTCAGATGAAGCAAACTCCTTACTTAAACGAAACAGGTATCAGGAAAATGCAACCTTCTCTCCCTCCCACTAACTCCAGCTAGCTTTGGTTAAAGGGAACTACCTAGTTTACGAAAGCCTGCCGCTGCTGGGATTAAAGGTGTGTGCCGCCACCGCCTGGCTTCTACTCCACTTTTCTAAGCTTTATAGAACCTGGTAAAGAGCATAGTACTTTCAAGCACTAAGACTAATGCACAGATGGGAGGTGGTGGCGTGGGCTTGTGATTCCAGCACCAGAGATTGGGGGTTGGCCAGGTCAATGGCAGGAAAGATAGATCAACTTGGATCCAGCTCAGATTAAACAGTGAACTGGTTGCTAGCCTGAACTACATAGAAAGAACCTGTCTTATAAAAAAATCAAAATAAGTATATGACAACCATACTCACTTCCCCTTTGCTCCTTTATATTAATTCAGGCAAATCTTTGCCCTACTTTGATGGTCGGGTTTTCTTCAGCTGCTAAGCAACCCGCACTCACACTTCTCTTGCTAGCTTAAACAGGTTAACTTGCCTGAATCAACGTGTATTTCTGCTTAAATGAAGAGATCCTCTTAGCGAATAAAGACCGCACTTCCTTGACTGCTGTGCTCCGTCTTTCCTTCTACACATTATTATCTCTTAGCTGTACACACGTACTCTCTTGGTCAGAATTGGCAGTGATTTGAGCACACCCCGTTCCTTCCCACCTACACGATTCCCTTGTCTACTTCTTCCTTCAGCGTATTTTCTCATTGTATTTTCTCATTTTACCTTTGCATATTTAATTTCCTTTAGTCCCTTTAAGGCTAATTCCATTATTACAAACCACTGACTGCTTTGTCTTCATCTGGACCTGTGTAAATACCCCACACCATTCAACTGAAACAAAATTTTGTTGGTTGGTTATACTTTTCTCTAAATTTCATTTTTATTGTCAACAGGATTTCACTATGTTGCCCAGGCTGGCCTTGAACTCAAGCTCTTCTTGGTTTTGCCTCCTTAGTGCTGGGACCATAGGCGTGTGTCATCACATGGGCAGTTTCTTTAAATCTCTCTCTCTCTCTCTCTCTCTCTCTCTCTCTCTCTCTCTCACACACACACACACACACACACACACACACACACACACATAAATGTAGACCAGACTGTCCTAGAACTCACAGATGAATGCCTCTCTCTGCCTCCTAGAGATGGGATTAAAGGCACGCGCCACTCTCAGCTAAATTTCTTTGTGGGTGGTAATTAGCATGTGTCTGCTAGCCTGCATAAGGTAAATAGCTGCATCCAATTGTAAATTTCAACCAATGTTTAGTTATTATAACTCCAGACAACTAAATAAATTGCATCTCCCCAACAGGTTTTGAAGCAATTAATTAAACATCTCTGCATCAAGTTATACTTCAGAAGACAATTTGGATTCCAAGTAAAATCAGTTATCATTCCAATTCAAGTCTATCTGTCTATCTCTCTATCATCTATCTATCTATCTATCTATCTATCTATCTATCTATCTATCTATCTATCTACCTACCTATCTATCTATCTAGATGTTTTCTGAGAAATCCTACCTGAAGCCGAGTGGTGGTTGGCTCACGTCTTTAATCCTAGCACTTGGGAGGCAGAGCCAGGCAGATCTCTGTGAGTTCGAGGCCAGCCTGGTCTACAAGAACTAGTTCCAGGACAGGCTCCAAAGCCAGGAAAACCCTGTTTCAACCCCCCCCCCCAAAGAAAAGTCCTACTTGTAGTTCAACCTATATCCTGGTAGAAATCAACATTGAACATCATTAACTATTGATGGAAGAGTCTGTTATACTTTTGTTTTTCACTTCAGAAATGGGTCTGCACTTATAATATTTGAGGGGATGGGGATCAAACAAATGATGAAAACAATAACAATATTATCAGTGGTGATGTAACTAAGGCACAGCTAAAACGTCCCCTGCTTAAAGCACAGAGATTCTAGACCTAGCGTGTATATCCATTGTGATTTCCGATCCTGATTCAGCACAGTGAATAACTCCTTTGACCGTGGCGACCCAAAGCCAAATGGGTCCAGCCTTCTTCACTAACCAACACCTCCGACAGAGTTGATAATGCATTTGGCTTATTTCTAAAACACTAAAAGATAACATAAAAGCATATTAACTTATGAATCATGTATCTAGGTGAACAGAACAGACTTTGGTCCTAAATAGAGCAGTTAAAAACACAAAATGTAAAAACTGGGTGTCACAGTGCATATCATCCATGCAGCCCTTGGGAGGCTGAAGCAGAAGATCAGGAGTTTGATTCCAGCTTGGGCTACTGAGTGAGAGTCTGTCTCATAAAAGAAAGTAAGGAAAGAAGGGCGGGAGGGGGGAGGGCTGAGAAATGGAAGGAAGGAGGAAGAAAGGAAGGGTGAGAGGGGGATAGAGAAGGTTACAGGGAAGACCATAGGGAGGGTGAGAGAAGGGAGAGAGAAGGGAGGGAGGGAGAAGGGAGAGAGAGAAAGGAAAATTGAGGTTATGTAGGAGAGCATCTATACCTGACATGGACCCAGGAAGGAAAGGGTTACTTTTCATGTTCCAGATTTTTATGTATACATTAACTCGACTTCAAAAAGTCTCTATTGTCCCGAGTGGACCATGGAAGTTTATAGTTGCTGGTCTCGTTGGACTATAAAATATTGCCATATTCTACTGCTTGACCCCCCATATTTAATGCTTTCAAAAAAAATCAACAAAAGTTGGTTTACCTCTCAGCCTCTATGTGTTATGTCAGAATCGAGCTGAATTCTACACCAACAACGAGGATAAGACCGTTTCCCAGCATCAGCCCCGCTATTTCACTGAGGACAGCAGCCCCAAAAGGGTTTGCTAGGCTGCGTCAGCAGCCGTTCTCAGGAACTTTCCACTTCCCTTTAGCTGTAACTTTGAGTCCCTTCGCTTTACGGAGAGGGAAAATGAAATTCAGATGTTGTACCTCTTGTGTTACAGCAAAGCTGGTTTGTGGACACGGTCATTTGTAGTTCAGACCCCGTGTTCTGAACCACTAACCTTGGCCATCTCAGAAGCAGCATTCTCATTCCTGGAGGACACTGGCGTGCTTTGGTCAGGGGTGGGCTCTCTACCCATACCAGTCATTCTTAGGACTGTTTAGCAAGGTAAATGTGATAATTAAGGGTTAGGGACATTGAACAGCTATTTTTCAAAACAAACAAACAAACAAACAAAAAAAACAAAACCTGGGAATCAAATCCAGAACCTCACACATACTTGGTAAGAGCTCTACCAATAAGTCACATGCGTGGCTTTTAGTAGCATTACTGAGAAATTCTAGGGCTGCCACTCCATCGTAGGTTGGCAGAACTCTAGACTTTGTGTGCGTGGCCTCACCTCAGCAGACTTCTTCCTTATTCCTATTCACTGGGGTTGCTGTTTCTCCACTGCCAACTCAGCACCATGCGTTACTTGAATCCTTTGTATATACTCAGAGAAACAACTAAAGCTCAATTTATCCTCGGGATCTGATGTGGAACAAGCTGATCATGTTGGAGCTAAGAAATAGAAGCATCTCTTTCTGAGATAAGTAACTCATGCTGGCCTCAAAGTCACTGCATAATTCTGATGCTGTTGACCTTCTGATCTTCCCGCCTCCTTTTCCCAATGCTGGCATTAGCTGCCTGAGTTACAACTATTTCAGAATGGAGATTGAACCCCAGGTCTCGGGCATGTTACATAAACACTTTAGCAAGAGTTACATTCGCAGTCCAGACTTTTTTTTTTTGTCTTCTTGCAAATTATGTATAATGAAAGTTAAATGGGGGAAATGGATTGATCCTTCTTAAGACACAGAGCTCTCTAAAACCCAACTGCAGTAGATTGATTTAGAGTGGAGGCTCTCGTCTGCACTTCTGGACATGGCCTGGAGAAGAAATGTAGAAGTTATGTGGGCTAGAGAAAACCATGGTTTAAAGGTAATGTTGTAGCTTACTGGAGTCCTTTTTAAAAAGATATTGGCCAAGACAGTCTCCTAATACATGGAGATTAATGATACTCTTTAAAAACCTCAGCCTAGGTAAAAGGATTTAGAAGTGAGGCACTGTGCTAAAACTAAGGATTATACTCACTTTCCTCAGATCAAGAAAGCCATGGATAAAATGTGGTAGATATGTGCTTTCTCATCTTTTTGCAACCCAAGATGCAGCTAAACATAATTATATTTAAGTAGTTTTGCTCTATTATTCCTATGCTCTAGAAACTGAGGTACATTGTTATGTTTTCTATTGAAGGCCTGAATCATAAAACTGAATTACAAGCCAGTAGGTGGGTAGTGCATGTCTTTAATCCCAGCACTCAGGAGGCAGAGGCAGGCAGCTCTCTGAGTTCGAGGCCAGCCTGGTCTACAAAGCAAGTTCCAGGGCAGGTAGGGCTGGGGAAACCCTGTGTCAAAAACAAAAACAAAACAAAACAAAACAAAAAACAACAAAAAAAAAAACAAAAAAAGAAAGAAAAAAAAAACCAAAGCAACACAAAAGCAAAAATATAAAAAAAATAATAAAAAAGCTGGGTGTTGGTGGTGCATGCCTTTAATCTCAGCACTTGGGAGGCAGAGGCAGGCAGATCTCAGTGAGTTCAAGGTCTACAAGAGCTAGTTTCAGGACAGCCACGAAAAGCTACAGAGAAATCCTGCCTCGAAAAACCAACAAAAACAAAAAACAATCAACAACAACAAAAACCAATTTGAATTACAAATGTTACTCTTAGATCAACTAAAAGGTATATAGAATGTAACTGGGCAAGGCCTCCCTGCCATCTTGGTTCAATCAATCCGGAGTGGAGAAAGACCTCACTCTGCGAAACTGTCTCAGGAAAGCTCCTCTAGCTATGAAACATACACCACAGAAGTGCCCAATCCTGAGAGGGAGACTTTGGTTTTTACGAATCTGCTTACGAACGGCAGTGTGTATGTACTCTGCAGATCCTAGTGTGTTTTAGCCCCATGCATCCCATCATGTTACTAAGGAAAAACAGACCAGCTTTTACCAAGAGAAACATCTTAAACCTTCTGCCTGTCGCTCAAGCTTCTTCCAGGTTTGATAGCATTTTTTCATTTTCTTTCATTTCTGTAGCATTGGGGGGGGTCGAATCCAGGGTTTTATACACAGAGGCGCCTGCCCCACCCTGGCAACACACTTCTTACCTCTCACAGTATTACAGACACAACATTCTAGAATTCTTACTCCCTGTTCTTCCCTTACCCATTTCTTTGACATTTCTTGAAAATCTGAGATGGTCGTCCTACTTTCTGCTTCCTGGTCACTTCCCTAGAACTAAACATTAAGCTGGCATGTTCCATTACTGAGAATTCTTACCAGCTTACATCAGCCAAAGGTCACTTGCCCCCAGCTAGTCTGAGAAGGTTAGAAGAGGGACAGAAATTGCCAAGCTGCTTCCACCCTGAAGTACTAACTGAAATGTGATTAGCCAGCACATTTGGTTATCTAGATGGTGTAGAGGAGGTAGCAAAGATTAAAAAGTTTACACTGGAATTAGAATAAGTGTGAGGGGTGAGGGAAGAGCAAGGAGCAGAGAGAGATTCTACTTTCCTGAGTAGCTTCCATTTTTAGGCCAGGAAGCAATTTGTTCTGATTCTGCTTGCCCTAGAGAGGCAAGTTTCCTCCCAGGGTGGTGGAAAGATGCAGGAAAGGGAATAACCATGGCAACCTGCCCAGCTATGTGGGCCATGATAGTATTGGGGCCCCAATGCCCTGGCCTAGTCACTAGTTTAGTCAGGGTGGTCCCTCCCTTTCCCACTTCCTTGGCTAGAATGCTGACTTCAGAAGGATCATTCTTTCTCCGTAGGGAGTCTGAGAGAGTGCGGGGAAGATTGAAAAGAGACCAGAGGTCATTCTGACCAAACCAAATAGCAGGCTTCCACGCTGAGAACGGAGAGTAACTGTCTGTTCTAGCGTGAACTCAAGCAAACGTACAAGCTCCCTTAGTATCGAGTACTTAAATGATTAACAGTGTTTTCAGATAGGGTGAATGGTGTTCAGTTTTGATTAAGAAATTCTTCAGTTGCCTTCAGTGTGCACAAAGTCCCCTTATCAGTTGTTCAGGGGGCAGAAATAAGCCGATAAAGTATCCCAAAGATATAGATTAATTTTATCTTCCCAGTGTCCCTAAGTACTATTGTTCTTCTTCAGAAGACAGAATTACAGAGGTTATTCTGTGTGCCCAAGGTCATTTTACTAAGCAATGGTGCAGATAGTTTTAACCACTACCCAACAGTGCTGTTGGCGGAAGGATGAACAGCAGCTAGCATATGAATGCATGAACTGCTGGCCCTTTAAGACACCCACCATCATTTGTGCCCCTAAGCAGGACTTTGGGCTGTCTCTAAGAAGAGACCTGACAGTTTGCTTCTGACTGACATGATTAACCAACCCTCTAGAATATCTTCCCATAATTTAGGTTTCCCTTAAACACACTTATCTGATGGAAACACTGTCTTCTACATGAGACTTGGGCCAGCCTCTGCAATTCAGTAATAGCGCTTCAACTATATAACAATTACAACTCCAGGGAGAACAAAACCAAAACAAAACAAAGAAACCACATCCTGCTCCTCAGGTGTTTCACATTGCCAGTCTGCTTCCCTTTCTAGTTCTGTCCACTGTAGGAAATCTTATAGGGTAGATCAGTTATATAACCCCCAGGCCAGTCCTCTTGCCAGTCTTCCAGATGGGGCAACTTATGCCCCTGGTGAACTCCTTTCAGCGGCCTTCACCCATGACAACATCCTCGCTTTATCTTCAAGAAAAGGAATGAGTAATCCCCCAAGTGGAGAGAAGGAGGCAAAGAAACACAAGGCGTTTCCAAGTTAGCTTGATCACAGCAGTAGTGGGCTTAGGCTCAGACTAGGAGAGAAATGAAGAAGCAACTTCCTCATGGTTTCATCAGGAGCAGCTTCCCACAGTGTTTCCTGAGGGCCTTGAGCCACTCAGCAAGCCATGTTTTCCTTGTCTTTTAAATTTTAGGTAACAGGGATATGACTGAGCAAACCAGACCAACTGGTCAGCAGCTCCCAGAAGACTTTACACCGTTACCATGCCCAACAAGGGTCTTCAAATCAATACCCCTCACCCCTAACAAAGCCAACTAAAATCCATCTAACCTGTGGAGAAAGACAATAAAAACAGGCCTGAAGAACAGGAGGTTATACTTTAACCCTTAAAATTATAATATGTCTTTAGCATAAATCCAGACTCTGAGCCACGTGGGGGTGATGCTTGCCCATAATTTCAGAAGTCAAAAGACTAGAAGTTCAAGTTCAGCCTGGGAAGAGAAATATATTGAGACGCTGCCTCAAAACATCAAAAGAAAAAAGGAAAGAAGGAAAAAAGGAAGAAAAAAAAATGAATAAACGAACCTACCTCTGTGTTTGATTCTTTCTTCACAAATCAGCAAGGCCTAAAAACAACACTGTGGTTACCTTCCCAGCCCTTCACGGCCTCAGGTGGAGATAAACCATCCTGGTGTCAGCATTACCAGCGCAATAAACACGTCTGCACTAGAGGTTAAGGAAGAAGACATTCCTCCCATTCCTCCACTATCTCTCTTGCCTGACCACAGTTAAAACGGCATAGCTTAGCCAGGTGTGGTGGCCTCTACCTATAATCCTAGCGTGCTGGGGACAGAGGCAAGAGGCTGATGAGTTTAATCTTGACTGAGGTGCAGAGGAAGGCCATCTACTCAGGGTTTAGGGAGGCAGCTCAGCGGCTTGCCAGGCATGTCCAAGGTCCTGGGTTCCTTCTCTAAGACTTCAGGGGAAAGAGAGAACATACCAGCCTAGAAACAAACAGTTTCTAGGGTAAAGATTGCACTAAAGGACTGGCGTTGGCATTGGGGAGAGAAGGGATTTGCTATTAGTAAGAAGCAGAGGAATCCAGTGAGCTTGAGGCCGAAGTGACGAAGAACATGAGAGAAACGGTGTGTGTCTGGAATACGTGTTTGAGGAGGTCACAATACCTCCTTTCTCAAGGGATCTTGCTTGTCTCACCTTCTGAGTTTCATCTGCTGTAGCATTGCTTTTCCCTGACCCGGAGCTGTTTTCCTCAGGAAAGCCTGAACTCCCAACATGCCCGAATTCTCAAGCCAGTTAACTCCTTTCAGCTCTGGTGTGTGCCCTGCCTTGGTTAAAGGGAGTGGAGTAGTAGATGCCTGGGTGGGTGGGGTACCTGACTAGAGTAAGGCAGCCTGACCCAGGATGGGGGAGCACCCTGACAAGCCACTTAGCAGCAGCAAGTCCTGAATTCTAGCTATTCCTTCCTTTTGGAACAGTCGGTCAATACTTCTGGGTGCAGAGCCCAGGCCTCACGACTGTAAGAAAGATGGTTTGTGCATCTCATCGGGACTATTCCAGCATCCATACCAGGTATCTATGAGACATTTTGCCAAATTTTCTGCCACTACTTTATGTTCAAGTTGTATCTACCTTGGTCCCCTTCATGCTCCCGCTTTGCCTTTGCCTTATGAGGCCCAGAAATATTTTCATCGAGTCACTTTATAGAGCTACAGCAACATTTACTATTCATGAAGTTGCCCCTTTCATAATTTTTAAATCTTTCCATGTGTCTGGGGCTCGTTTCTGTTCTCTTGGTTTACAGTGGCTCCCTTCCTTCCAAACACAAGCAAAGAAGAAAGAGGAAAGGGTGTGTGGGGTGCCCGGTGGTGGAGATAACGTCCAACTTCTTTGAATCCAGTTAAATTTCTCTTTGGATTCAAGCAGCTCCCGACTGAAACCTACTACGGAGCAGAATTCCAAGCTCGGGATTAAGTGAAGGAGAGGGAAAAGGAAGAAATAACAGCCTCTGCTCTCTGCTGCTAAAAGAACCGCTACGTTGACTGCGGCTCTGAGGTTTTCACACGCTTTTCGCCCTTTTTCTCTAATTCTTACTTAATCCTTCCAACTAGTTTACAACCGTCAAGAAAACAGCGTTTAAACGCTTCAGGGATTTAAAATAAGTTTGTTAAGTCGCTTGGGCAGATACTTTCCTAGGAATGCTGGTCTAAGACAAAGTTCACATTTTTAATGTCCTGTCCTGTCAGCAGAAAATAGCTCCTTAGAGGCACAGACCACGTCCAGCCTTTGTCACAAGGCAAAACCCAACACCCCTCAGCAGTTAATTAGGTGGTCAGCGGCCACACCGGCATTCTCCCTGGGATGGCCCCAAAGCCTTTAAGCACTCCGCGCCCTGTACACACACACACACACACACACACACACACACACACACACACACACACACGGAAGGGCTCTTTAAATGTCACAGGATGGGCGTCTTGGAGTCCGACCCCAAAGGTAAAATGCATTCCTTGGAAGCATTCCACAGATGTCAGGCCACAAAACTGCTGCTTTCCCCGGAGTACACCGTCTGATTTGTAAGATTCCCCCCACCGCCCAAGGTCTGCAGTCAAGATAGGGGTGGGAAGAGAGGAGCGGGCAAAGGAGGGAAGGAGGTCGGCAAAAATGGAACCAAAGAAAAGGAGGATGGCAGAGCTACTCACGGGCTAGCTAGTGCCTCTGCCGAGCCAGCATGACTTCTCCGTGTCCGGAGCCTCTAGGTTGCAGCGCTAGAGACTCGGTGGGCCCCGCTTAAATAGCCGCCGGCAGGGAGCCTCGGTGCCGCGCGGCCACTCCCGGGGAGAGAGAGAGAGATATGGTTCTAATCAGATGCTGGCAGCTGAGGACTCCCCAGGAATGTGGCGGGATGTTTTTGCTGCCTGGGCTTGGTAACTCCTCCTCAACGTGCTACGGAGTCTTCCAAACTTAACTGTTTATTAACTCGCGCTGCAGCCGCGGAGACCGGCGCCTCTTGCGCTCCGTTCGCCCGACCAGCTGGGGGCGATCGCCCGGACCTGGAGAAAGGACCGTGCAAACGCCAGGGCCAGGAGCCCCACACTAACGGGGGCCAGGAAGGGTGCACGTAAGGACAGGAAAGGGAAACTCTGAAAGGGGTGGGATCCGCTAAATTGCGTTTCACAGATCCGTTCCCTAGATTGCCACTTCAAGTGGCGTGGCACGCAAACCCATCCTAAACCGCCTGGGGCCTTTGAACAAAGAGAAGCCTTTACTCCGGACTTTTCCTTCAAGGGATGACGGGTCCCAGGTTCCAACTGTCCTTTCTTAAGCTGAGCACGTGACTGGATTGTCACCTATAAAGAAATCAGTGTCTGTTAATTGCAAATATGGACGTGCTTATTAGATAGGAGGGAAAACTATGGGCGACCGGTAAAAGATGTGTTTATATTGAAGTTTAACACCACTCATACAGATGCAAGACCATATTCTTTCTCTGAAACTGGCCTAAATGAAACACTTTACCATCTATCTAACACATCCAGTGATCTAAGGATCCATCTTTCAGTGCGTATCCACCCACATGCAGATAGCATGACGTCGTCTGTTAGTTTCTATAGCATTTCTTTATTTTTTATTTTTCGAGAAAGAGTTTCTCTGTGTAACAGTCCTGACTGGCCTGGAACTCCCTTTTGTAGACCAGGCAGGCCTCAAACTCACTGAGATCAGCCGTCCTCTGCCTCCCAAGTGCTGGCTGTAAAGGTGTGTACCACCACTGCCCAGCACACATCTTTTCTCTTCTCTCCTCTCCTGTCCTCTCCTGTCCTCTCCTGTCCTCTCCTGTCCTCTCCTGTCCTCTCCTGTCCTCTCCTGTCCTCTCCTGTCCTCTCCTGTCCTCTCCTCTCCTCTCCTCTCCTCTCCTCTCTTTTCTTTTCTTTTCTTTTCTTTTTCTTATCCCTGCATGAAAAACTTGAGCTATGAGAAGAGACATTGAAAAATGTCCCTATCAATGCTGAACTGTAGACACGTGGCAGAGAGAACCCCAGGAACCATATAGAAGCTTGCCGCTTCTTTCCTCTATATTTTAAAGCCAGGAACAATTGTCAAATATCTGCAAAAGCAGTATGGTGCTTTTTAAGAACTTAGGAAATTACACTTTGGGAAGGTTCCCTCCACCTCCTCTTTTTCCTCCTCCTCTTCCCTGCTCTCTTATTGTATTTAGTCTTTCCTATCCTCCTCCTCTTGTCTGTCTTCCTGCTGCACCTCCTCTCCCCCCTCCTCCCTCGCCTCCCTGTTACCCCATTTGTTGGAAGCAAAATATACCAACGATAAAAATGACAAATTGTCACTCGGAGGGAATGGGTTATTGATTTTATTGAGTAAGCAACACAATGGATATGCATCTTAGCACTGCAAACCAAGGGTTCAAATCGGGCTTATGGCACACCAAGGATGTATTTTGTGGTCCGTGTCTAGCCCCAGCTGCAAAGCCACTGTGTAATTTGAGGTAGCTCAATGTGAGTGGCAGTTTCTGCTTGCAAGTAGGTCAGGCTTGGAAAGGCCCATGAGCGGGGAGAACGAGAGGCACAGAGCAGCACAGCTGGGCCAGCGTGCTGCCCTCCTGACCTCTGTGTTCCCTCCACACCTGGGTACGCACAGTAGACGGGGCTGTGCTGGCAACTTTCAATATTCCCCTATGATTGTAGAAAGAAAAAGAAAAGGTTTTCTGTGAATGGCTAGAGGTCTGTGAAGACATCACTCTTAGTTCTGCCGCCTCTGAGGACATCCCACTTTATGTCTAGCATCCAGAAGTCTAGAGAAATGATTTCATTTCAAAAGGCTCAGAAATTAGAAAAAAAAAAAAAAAGTAGTCCGTTCAAGGAAACAGGGGCTTTGAGAATGCAAAAGAAATCGGTCTCCAAAAAGCATGTCTTATCTCTCAGCTTGGAAGCACCCACCCAAGTCTCTCTCTATCTTTATCAGAATAGTTCAAAGACTATTTCTAAGATGTGTTAACTTGCTACCACTAAAAAGAAGCGATTTACCTTAGAAACCAGAGAAAGAAAATGATTTCATATGCTGTGAACTGCAGCGTGAAGAGGAGACTTGGGCCCAAACAGCTCATGTGAGTGCAGTAGGCTCGAAGTTGCAGCTCAGAACAGACAGCCTTGTTTTATACAGAAATCTAAAGAGTCAGAGCTGAAGAACTCTGGTTTGAAGTGTATTTTTATATCTCTAGGGTGCTGATATTGGTCTTGGCAGTAGCTCAATGTCCTGCTCACATTATGTGTGTGTGTGGGGGAGAGAAATGAAAATAAATTTAACACTTTTTATCCCAGGAGGTGCTGTTTCCTGTCACCTCTATGTTGTTAACTTTTCAATGAGTCTAAAACGAACATCTCCGCATAAGGAAAAGCACGTCAGAGCCCACCCAGATGTTCAACTATGGAAAGCACAATTTTTCTTTATCACCACCAAAATTTGTTTAGAAAACTAAGGTAGGAAAAAAATGAAATGCGATGTTTTTTAAAAACCACGGTCCCCACGTAATGATT
Organism: Alexandromys fortis; assembly: GCF_014885135.2. Classification (NCBI taxonomy): domain Eukaryota; kingdom Metazoa; phylum Chordata; class Mammalia; order Rodentia; family Cricetidae; genus Alexandromys; species Alexandromys fortis. Next base: position 2,317,989 of record NW_026067914.1, on the reverse strand, counting down.
GTCATTTGCACAAAACCTGCTTGTGGTGGGGTAGGGTGGAATCTGGACTGTGCTCCCAGCCTAGACAGGGGTAGTTAATCCCGTGACAGCTTGCTGAAGAATGCATGGTTTATTATTAAAGTAATCTCTTAAGATTTTCCTGGAATGTGCTCCCACAGCAGCGACGCCTATGCAGGCTATCCTATGCGTGTCTTTTATTCCATGATTCGACTGTTGGTTCTTAGCTCAAATGTCTGGGCGTTTCTCTCCTACACCTCGCTCTGTCCCTTCCTCCGCTGCTCAGGCCTTTCTTCAGCTGCCCGTTTGGAATCTTGCTCTTTTTCATGAACTGTAAATGGGACTTTGGAGTTGGCCTCAAAGAAGTGGTACACTTTGATGCTTGTTAAAAACAGACATGATCAAGTGAAACAAATCAAGCTTGGCAAGATTGGATATGTCTGTAGTTCTACCGTCTCTGAAGGCTGAGGCAGGAGGATAAATAAGTTCAAAAGGGAAACAAGAATTGATTGAGATGTGTCTGGCAAGAGACCCTTCCTTTTTTCATATATA
>NW_026067914.1:2312726-2317369 GCF_014885135.2 Alexandromys fortis | reverse complement strand
TATATTAAAGGCTGTCAAGTGAGGAAGAGAAAAGAGGAAAAAAGCTGTTGCTTCCCTAAAGTGTCCCTTGCCCCTGCCTGATCCTATATATTTAACACTGCAGAAAAACAGATCCCACCAGATTCAACTGCTGCCAGGGATGGCCAAATATAAGGAGTGTGTATTTGTTTTTATATGCACTTATCTATCCATCCATCTCTTCTCTCTCTCTCTCTCTCTCTCTCTCTCTCTCTCTCTCTCTCTCTCTCTTTCCCCATCTTCCTCGCTCTCTTTCCCTCCCCTCCTTCCCTATCCATCCTTCTCCCTCTTTCTCTAAGATTTTCTGAAATTTGGAAGGTGGGTTATTCTTGGTGCTTTTGCTAGTTGCTGTCATCTGTTTTCTTCCTTTCATCCCTTACAATGCTGCAGGAATCACTCTTTGCATGTGTCGTGTAGTCATAGAGAGATTCTGACGTGCAACACCAGGGTACGTGGGGAAATTGGAACACCATGAAATGGAGATCATTTAAAATTCAATGTTGGGCCAGCAAGATAGAGCTGTTTGCAAAGCTGGACAGCTGGAGTTCTATCCACAGGACTCAACTCATAAACATTGTCCTCTGGGTACCTCACACATGCACACACTGGAGTCCCATCCCCAGGACTCACCAAGATTGGAGAGAACCGACTCCTAAATGTCATCCTCTGGGTTCCACACACACGTGCAAGAGCATGTGCACATGTGCGCACACACATATACACAAATAAATGAATAAAATTCAATATATTATATATTTTTATAACCAGTCACATCAGCTCCCTATACACCTACCTGTATACTTAGGTCTATACCTATATGCTTGTATATATAACAGGTAATAAGGGAGGAATACTTCAATATGAATTATGACTCAAGTAAGCATTGTATTATTTAGCAAGCAACCTAATATGAGTTATGCACGCCTTTAATCCCAGCACTCGGGAGGCAGAGGCAGGCAGATCTCTGTGAGTTCGAGGTCAGCCTGGTCTACAGAGCTAGTTCCAGGACAGGCTCCAAAGCTACAGAAAAAACCCTGTCTCGAAAAAAAACAAAAACAAAATAAAAAACAAACAAACAAACAAAAAAAAGAATATGGATAGCAACCACTTACATAGTCCTCTGTCTTATGGGGATGAATAAAGATTCTAATTTCTTTAATGTTTATAGGAATAGGGAGCTGAGAACAGCGTGTGTCCGTGAGTAGGAAGGGATTAAGTTATGATTCACACCCATTGCGAAACCATACGAAACCATCTAAAAGAGCAAACTGAAGCTGATTCTTAGAATTTAGAACCTTCCCTTTCAGGTTTTATTGAGTGAAAAAAGCAGAAATCGGAAAGAAATCTTAAGGAGTTCTGTTTTAGTCATATAAAATGCAGTACCTCTATGTGTGTATGTCAAGTGTAGTTTGTGTTCATGTGTGTTGAAGATTAAAGGACTGGAAACTCAATAGTCTGAGATATATATTGCCAGAGCTCTGGTAGAGGGGGAAGTATTGAGAGGAAAGGAGAGGGTGAGAGCCAGGTACAAAAGTTAAAAAAAAAAAAGTCCACAGACTGAGATGCATGGGCTCATCAAAGCTATTGTGGATGTACAGGTTTGTGCAATCAAAAGAATATATGATATAATTTTAAGATGAGAAAAAGAAGAACTTGAGGAGAAACCCTCCTAAAATGGTTCTTGTGAAGGTACTCTCTGAGGTCTTTCAAAAGGGATTTTTAGGGATTAGGAGACAGCTCAGTGGATAGAATGTCTGGTATGTAAGCATGAGGACCTGAGTTTGAATCTCTATTACCCACACACAGTAAAGCAAGGCTTGCACGGGTGTGAGTCCTTGTAACTCAAGCACTGGAGGTTGGGGAGTAGAGACAGGCAGATAGCAGAGCTTGGCTGCCGATAAGCCTAGCTGTAACAGTGTTACAATTCTAAATGTCTGCCCATGGACCCACACACCCTCAGACACACATGTACACATCCTCCACACATGCCACACAGGCTCAGGGATCCAAGGTGTGAGGAAGGCCTGGAATCTATTTGTTCAATAGCACTTTGGTGTGGTTCTGCTGGTACTGTGGTCTTGGGGACAACACATTGAGAAACACTATACTTTTCCCCCCATGAGGTCAAGAAAATAGGGAGTTTGCTGTTCTCTGCCAGGTGAGAACAGTGGAGATTGGAGAGAGTGATTCCCTTGCCATTGAAGCCCCACAGGAGAGAGGCAGGTTTCTTTTTCTCTTTGGCTCTCTGAGGCCTCAGGCAAGGTACCTGCTTGGGCTAAGACTTCCCTCCCTGCCCCCTCACCTGTCAATGCTTATTTTTTTTTTAAAAAAAAAAAAAAAAAAAAAAAAGGAGCTGACAGTAGCCATTTGTGTTGACATAAACCCACGGGTTTATGTTTTCCGGCCTGGCCCTTGCTATGGAAGAACCAACACAGCTCAGAGGTCAGGGCTCCCAGCCATCTTTGTAAGATCTGGGAGGAGTTGGTTCTATGCTTGAGGAGATGAAGGGAATTGTCAGCGCCACCTTGTTCCCAGTTTAAAGCTACCCAGAAAGCAGATCAATGAATACCTAGGACAATTATGCTTTCTCTGAAGTTATACTATATTTTGACTGCCAAGTGCCCAATGGCAGCTTGAAAACTGGAAGAGTATTAGACACACAATGGCCTCCATGCTCTAACAAAGGAGCCTAGGATTTGGCATCAGGTCTGGGGCAACACCCTAGTTTCACATTTTTCTTACTGGAAGGGTGGCAAACCTACCTTTTCAAGGACTCAGTTGTGAAAAGGTTATTCCCCTAGCTCCTGATGCTATTTGGCTTTTAGTGAGAATCTAGTAAATCCATATTCATGAAAGGATTTTAGGGTGATAAGGGCTTAGTAAATAATACAGAAAATATGTGAAATCCACTTTTTTCTTTTACTAAAAAAGTTTTCTTTATCAGAAAGGCTTTGCAAGCAGGGTGGTGGGGGCACATGCCTTTAATCCCAGCACTTAGAAGGCAGAGGCAGGTGGATCTCTGTGAGTTCAAGGCCAGCCTGGCCTAAAAGAGCTAGTTCCAGGACAGTCAGGGATGCACAAAAATATTTGTCTCAAAAAGAAAAAAATTAAAAAAAGAAATTATATCTACTACTAATACCACATAGCCATCATTATGAAATCATCTTCATCAGATAAGTTTTACCCAGGTGCGGAGGGGAGAGAAATGTGTAAATTTTGCTGAAATGGGCATATTGCAAAAAAGACTCCGGAGACTTTTTTTTTTTTTAATTTGAGAAAGGGTCTTTCTGTGCTTTCCGAATGGGTTCAAACTCTTGGACCCAAGTGCTCTTTTGCCTTCCTGCCCCAGGGCTGTGACTGTGGAGGCATACTACCGATCCTAGCTAAAAGATGTCCCTGTCCTTCAAACAGGGTCTCAACTTTATATTCCTAGCTGGCTGGTCTTGAACTCATTATATGAAGGAGAACAGTGTCAAATTTATGGCAGTCTTTCTGCTCTTGTCTCTCATGTGCTGGAATTACAGGTGTATACCCCTACATTCAGCTAAAAGTCACGTTGTAACTAGAGGGTGGGAACAGGCCACTTTTTGTATTCCAGAGCAATTTAACTCCCCCGTGTTTAGAAACAGAGGTGGTGAGTGTGTGTGTGCATGCGTGCACGTGTGCGTGTGCGTGTGAGTGTAGACAGGCACATTGCCTAGGAAAAGTATATTGTAGCTTTTACTAGATCATCAAAGGACCTCATACCATAAAATAAAGTTAAACTCCACAGTACTATAGGTTTACGGCCATTCCACATTCTTACTGCTCATTTTAACTGAAGATTTTATCTGGGTCTTTTGTTCCCAGCTGATATATATCTTCACAACATCATGGTCAAACAGGTTAGTCCAAGTGTTCTTGTTTCTGAGCACAGACACCTTGATTTACTTCCTTTACAGACTTAAGGACAGAGCTCGACCGTGACCCAAGTCTTTGAATAATCTAAAATAATTCTGTGCTTACTCCCATGTACAAACCATAATTCTAGTGGTCAACAGAAGATTCTAGAGTTCACAGAATTCTGTGTTTGTGTGCTCAAGTCAAGGAATGAATTTTTTTTTTCATGAGAAAGACATTTCCAAGTGGAAGGATGTCCACAGCAGAGCCATAGGGACAGCAAGAGGACAGCCATGCCAATAAGAACTGCCACAAGATCTCCCAGTGTGGCCTTATCATACGGGTATAGGTAGCCAAAACAAGATTGGTCTCAGGCCTGGGCAGTGGGTTAGGAAAGATAACTGTGTAAACCTCCTTCTGAATATGAACAAGGGGATCATGCTCCTCTGCTTGTCCAAGAGGAGATTAACTGAGTTGACTAATGTCTCCCTAAAAATAATGTTTCCTTAGAGCCGCAGCATGCTCCCTCTTTGAACATAGGGTCTGTGCACGTGTGACCAATAAGGAGGAAGTGTTGCTCCATTCCAGGAAGTCTCTGGTGTGTTGTATAGTACTCTTTGATTAGAATATCTGGCCTTTTTATCACACTGTATTTTGAATTTAGTATAACTCTATCTTTTTATTTATTTTTATTTTATTTTATTTTTATTTTATTTTATTTTTATTTTTATTTTATTTTATTTTTT